>NW_027522776.1:0-78981 GCF_052094955.1 Ictidomys tridecemlineatus
GGGTGTCCTGGGGGTTCCTGAGCTGGGTGTCCTTGGGTTTCCTCAGATTGTTGTCCTGGTGGTTCTGGGCTTTAGCGAGACCAAGTTATGCCTGGCTCCCTCAAGGAAGCCCACATGTGGATATGGACTCTTATGGTATTTTGGAGTGGACAGTGTCTAAGGGCCTGTCCCCAGACAAGGTCATCGTCACATCTACCAGGAGCCACCTGGGGACATTTGTCCCCCTCTGCAAAGCATTTGCTTTCTGACAGCCTCAGGGCAGACAGGTGGCACCGCTGGTTTGGTAGACAGAGAATACACACCCGAGAGCTACTGTACTTCCACTTAAAGACAGGGACAGAAGGAGTCCCCAGTGGCCAGTCTTCCCTGCTGCTGGGGGTTGGCAGCGGTGGAGAGGGAAGGACGGATGGATGTCTTCCCAGAGCTGCTCGGGAGTGGAGGGCTGTCTCGCCTTGCCGGCCCGTGCACCTCCTCAAGGACACCACCTGGGAGAAGGCCGCTGGCCTGGAGACCCTCAAGCCCCCTTCTCCAGCCGGCCAGCTGCCTTCCCCACTGTCCAGGGGGGACACAGTCCGTGGCTGGGCACTCTGTCCAATCACCCGCTTGGCATCTCACCCCAAGGTCCTGGGAATGGAGCCCCCCGAGGTGGCTGTGCATGGGACAAATCTGCTCACCCCAGGACAGCAGGGTTTGGGCCAGGGCATCTGTCCTGAGGTCCACATCTCTGTCCAGGGACGTGACGGAGGCCCTGTGGCCATGGGCTGAGGTGGCCGCCGGCTTTGCCGCCCTCACACCCTGCCTCCAAGCCTGTGCCAGCTGAGCTGCGAGCCTGGCTTACCGTCTGCCTGGGCCTCGGTGCCAGGAGGCGGGCCCTCTGGTTCTGCGGTGTGCCCCACACGCCGGATCAGGTCAGCTGAGACGGACCCCAGCTGAGCCACTGACAAAGGCAAGAAGGAAGTGGGGGCCACTCACATACCCCCGCTTGGCCCTGGGTGACCCATGACAAAGACAGAGTCCCCGGGGCCAGCGAGCGAGGCAGACACCCGCCCTGCAGCAGGAGTGGCCATGCTGCCCACCCCCAGGCTGCCCTGAGCATCCTGGCCCCGCCTTGGCCTGTTGGGGGGCAGTGGGGTGGGGTAGCAGGGCCGGTGGCCTTGTGTCCAGGTGACAGGCTCTGCCTCTCACCCCCAAGGACATTCCTCACTCCTGGCCTCAGCAAGTGGCTACTCTGGTCTGGACCTTGGCAGAGGCTCCTGGAGTCTTGGAAGGACCCTGGAGGCCTAGCTCTGTGGTCCTCCAAGGCTCTGACCCCGCCCACGACTTGAGGGTTCAACAGGGTCATGGGGGCGCCCCAGCTGGGAACCCCAGGGGCACCCCAGCCTTGCCCACCAGAGGCCCACCAGGCTCCACTCCCACGCAAATCAGGGCGGGTGGCAGAGGGGCCTCTGGATGCAGGTCCGATGGGTCGAGAGCGGGGGGGGGGGGGGGGGGGGGAGGACGCCACGCGCACGTGGCCAGTATTTGAGGAGAGCACATGGCCAGCTGCCCAGGGCCTGTCCATGCTGTCCTGGACCTGGGTTGCCTGCTGCTCCAGATGTTCACACGGGAACACAAGTGAGTCGGGCAGGCGGACAGGCCCCCAGCCGGGCCTGCTGTGTCCAGGAGCCCGCAGGAGCCAGGAGGGAGCAGGGCACTAGTGGGGAAGGGGCCTGGGGTCCCGAGTAGAAGGCCTGGGCTGAGGGGCCCACCCCCACCCTGTGCTTCACCTCCCAGTCCAGGCCCACTGTCCACCCCTGGTCATCTCCCGAGGGAGGCTTCTGACACGGTGTCTCTGGCTGCCTGTGCCTGCTGAGCTGTGACGGGTTCTGCCCACCATGTGCCCCCTACGTCCCTACACGTGTCCCACTGCCCAGCCACACCGGCTCTCTGAGCTCTCTGAGGTCCACCTGAGGTCTGGGTTCCTGAGGTTTGCAGGCAGGGATCAGTGTGGACTCTCGGGCTGCCCCTGGAGGGCAGATGGACAGACTGAGTGCTGAGCCATGCACCCTCCTGGGGCGGTGTCAGCATGGGCTGCGGGGGTGCGGGGTGACCCTGGGCAAAGCCGCTCCCCAGGGAGGATGGCCAGTCCCTCAGGCTCAGTGCTCGGTGGCCTTGGTCTGGAGGGGGCTGGGCGATGCCTCCTGGGGTCCAGGCCTCTGGCAGCCTGGGGGCACCTTCTCCTCTCGGCTCTCACCTCCCCCTGAAGCAGAGCTCAAGCTGGTGGGCCTGGCCCTGAGCGGGCATGGGGCAGGCGGTGGCATCAGTGTGTGACAGGGACACCGAGGTCTAGTGTCACCTGCCTCAGGCCTGCCACTCGGCTCAGAGCTGGACCTTGGCCATGGCTGAGAGACTAGAGAGGGGATCCATGTTGGAGACCCCCTGGCTTCCCCTCCTAGGCATGGACACTTCCCTGGCCACTAACGTGGAGAGTGGCCATCTCCCAGGGCCAACCAGGCTCCAAGATGACCCTTGCCTGTGTGGTGCAGGGAGGGAGGATCAAAACCGTTTGCCCCTGTGTTGGGCAAGGGGCCTGTGAGTCCTGGGCCCTGGCCTGGCTGGACACCTGGGAGTGGCCCCTGACCTGTCCCTTATCTAGGCCCCTGTCGGGCGTGGCTTGCTGGCAGCAGATAAGCAGATTAACGAGGCGTGCGCCTTCAGCTGGGCCAGGGCTTTATCGGGCCAGGATGTTGTCTCAGGTGGAGCCGGGCGGGCCCCGGCAGGAGGGTGTTCCCCAGCCCCCAGAGGCAGCTCTGCCCAGCTCCCACCTGGCGGGGGAGGGCAGGGCACCAGACCAGGGTCCTGCTGTCCAGTGTGTGGGGGGCACCCAGGGCAGGAGTGGAGGGAGCTGGGCCTTGGTGCTGCGCTAGGCCTGGGGCCCTCCAGGACCATCGACCTGGGCGTCCCCCACATGTGGAACAGGGATGGGGGTCCAGGGGGCCAGCAGGGGGTCTCAGGCACCAGTGTCTGCTGCTGGGCCAGGGCCCCCAAGGTTGACAGTGTCCCCACACGTCTGTGGCCAGGTCCCAGAGGGGATCCTGCTGTGGGGGAGACTGCCCTGGAGTCCCTGCCGGCCATCAGTCAGACCGCGTCTCAGGACAGGTGCCTGTCACAGTGACACCCAGCCAGGAAGAGTGAGCAGCTAGGAATGTAAGGAAGACAGCCACAAGGAGGTGTCTCCTTGATGGCGGGACAGGGACAGGACGGTGAGGTGGCCCAGTGAGGAAGGGGCTGAAGCTGGCTGGGAGGGGTCAGGCCTGGGCGCACCTGGAGAGGCCCCGGGTACTGAGTGGGGAACTTGGGCGGTCCCTGACGTCCTGCCTCGCCCACGGCCAGCCTGGCTTCCCACCTAGGCCTGCACGGCCAGGGCGGCCCTGCCCACCCCTTCCCCAGACGTCTCTGTCTGCGTCTGTGCAGCCCTCCAAGCCCCACGATGCTCTCCCAGCTTCACGGCTACTTGTCCACGTCCTGCTCTGTGTCCAAGACCCTCGATGAGGCCCCCACCCCCAGCAGGAAGTGCAGCTCCCGAGCCTGTCCTCACCCACCCAGCCCCGTGGCTCCATCCTGCCCTCAGACGTGGCCTCCGGGTCTGCTCCTCTGGTGGGTGGGCCCAGGGCCCCGAGGCTGGCCAGGAGCCAGGGTGCAGGAGTGGGAAGGCAAATACCCTTTTGTATGCTGCAGGCGCTCTGGGGACAAAAGCTGGGGGCTGAAGAGCCCCACAGTCTAGACAGCCAGCCCCACCCGGGGCAGGGGAGAGGGCACCAGCAACGAGGCAGAAGCTGTCTGGGCAAGGCTGCTGGACCCTGGTCCACGGAGGCCAGGGCAGTGAGGCTGCAGGAAGGCAGCTCCATGCAGCCCTGGCTGGGGCCTGAGCCCCCCTGGACTCTCAGGCCCCAGGGAACCTGCTGAGGGGCCAGAGGCGGGCAGCTGGGGCTGCGGTCCTGGGCTGAGGCCAGGTCTTGCTGCCCATCTTTCTAAAGAAAGGCCTTCAGACCTCCTGTGTGCGAGGGGCGGGTCAGCATCAGCAAAAGCTCTGGCCAAAGTTCTCCCTCAACCTCTCCCTCCCTCCTTCTCCCTCCCTCCCTCCTTCTCCATCCCTCTCTCCTCCCTCCCCCTCCCTCCCTCCCTCCCTCCCTCCTCCAACCTCTCCCTCCTTCTCCCTCCCCCTCCCTCTCCCTCCCTCCCTCCTCCAACCTCTCCCTCCCTCTCCATCCCTCTCTCCTTCTCCATCCCTCCCTCCTTCTCCCTCCCCTCCCTCTCCCTCCCTCCCTCCCTCCTCCAACCTCTCCCTCCCTCTCTATCCCTCTCTCCTTCTCCATCCCTCCCTCCTTCTCCCTCCCCCTCCCTCTCCTCCCTCCCTCTCCATCCCTCCCTCCTTCTCCCTCCCCTCCCTCTCCCTCCCTCCCTCCCTCCCTCCCTCCTCCAACCTCTCCCTCCCCCATTCCCTGCTGTCCTTGAGTCCTTCCTCTCTTCCTTCCTACCTCCTCCCCAGACACCTCTTTGAGGCGAGGCAGACATGAGCCTGCCTCCTGAGGTTCTAGAGACCCACCGCAAAGCCCCAGTCCTGTGCTGCCAGCCTCAGAACCCCCCAGTAGGGCCATGAGAGCCGGGGCCAGGGGCTGGGGCAAAGCCAGGAGGTGGGAGGGGTGAGACCGTCCCGCCGTCTGGCTGCTGGTCACTAGCCATTTGTTCCCTCCGTGGCATGCGGTGCCCCCAAGGTTGGCAGTCCCACTGTAGCCCCAGGGAGGCACGGTGCCCCCCCAGACTCCTGGGCCTCCCTTCACTCCTGTGGCCTCTGTTGTGGTCCACGCTGGCCTTGCCTCCCCAGCCCAGGTGCAATGCGGGTGGACACTCAGTACCCTCAGGTCCACCCTCCCTGGGTGCTCTGCCTACCCCACCCCCGTCCCTCACTCTTGACTGCTGGCCATGCACCTGTGAGGTGCCCGGCCCCTGGCCCTGTTGCCCACGCTCTCACTCAGGTGGCCACCCTGGGCCCAGCCTGGTCCTGGAACTGCTCTCAGAGGCCCTGCTCCAGAGGGTGGGGAGCCCCTTCCAGCTCACGGCTCATGCCCCGGAGCCTGGGGTGCGCCTTGCTCCTTTAAGTCACAGACTTTTATGTCCAGGACAGATTTCCCAACCCACTGGTGACCCAGGGACCCACATCGTGAGTGCTCCAGGGAGGCCACAGCCTTGCGCATGGCCAGCAGACTCCCAGCTGCTGGGGCCCGTGGAGAGTCCCAGAAAGCCGCGTGGAAAGGGGGCACTGCACCCCACAGAGCAAGGCCCCAGGGCATCGGAGCTCCTGCGGACCAGACGGCCCCCCCTGACAAACACGCCTGCCACTCAGCCGCAGTCAGAGGGGGCAGCCCTCGGGGCACTCAGCCCTGATGACGCCCGTGGACGGGGGTGAGGTCCGGGTTGGCTGCTCTCCTCGGAGCCTCCTGTATGCAGGCACCCCGAGAGGGAGCTCAGGCCAGCAGCAGCAGCTCGCTGGGCAGAGCAGACGACTGAGGTCAGCTCCATCCCTCCAGACAGACTGGAAGTCCGGAGAGACAACAGACAGGACGGCTGCCTGAGTGGCCGCTGACCACAGGATGACACTGCACATCTGAGTCAAAGGAACAGCTGAAGCACAGCAGGCAGGGGCCTGGGCAGAGTGTGCAGCTCATGGTGGCTGTGGGGGCCCTGGATCAACCTGGGCTGACCCTGAACTCAGTAAGGGGACGGCTCAGGAAGAGCACCGTAGCCAGGGACAGACTGCTAAGTCGGAGGATAAGGGCAAGGCCAAGAGAGACCAGACAGCACGGACTGCTCCCGGGACCAGGTCGATCCGCCAAGAATGTGACCGGCTGCTGGAACAGAACTTGTGCTGGCGAGGAGGGTGCCAAGTCTCGGGGCTCTGCAGCACATCGTACCCAAGTGCAGTGCACAATGAAGACATCCAGACAGTGTGATGGAACCAAGAACAGAGCAATCATGGACCTGCCCCACAGAGAGCCCAGGCTGGCAGACCAGATCACTCACAAGGGAAAGCAGAGAGGAGACGGGAGCTTGGGGACAGATGTGGAAACTCTAGAAAAGGAATCCGGTGGAAATCCTGAACAGAAAACCCACCAACACAATCTAGAAACCCAATATCTGAAATATAATAGTCCTCGAATGGACTTGACAGAGAATTAGAGCTTCAGAGGAAAGGACTAAAGAGGGTGGGAAAAGATGTAAGAGAAAAAGATTTGACTAGAGCCACCAACCCTGAGAAACAGACTCAAAGTGCAGTAAATACAAAGAAACTAACTGTACCTACACACGGGATAGACAGACCGCTGCAAAAACAAAAGGCCAAAGAAGACCTTTCGAGTGGCCAGGAACCACCCAGAACACAAAGAAAACAACTCTAACAGGTGGATATGAATCCAATCAATCACATAAAATCACACTAAACGTAAGTGAACTAAATACTCTATTAAAAGGCAGAGATTTTTTAGCTTGGATCAAAAAGCAAGACTCAATGTTATGTGATATATGTGTTTTGCCAAAGATCTTTGAATAGTCACTTTAAATGTATTGATTTTATTATACTAAATTAGACTTCAATAAAGTTTATTTTAAAAGAAAACTATTGGTTCCCTGAAAGGAGAGCAGGCACAGAGGAACGCAGGAGCAAAAACAGGGTGACGTGCAGACAAGTGCAGACCCAGACCAGGACACAACCACGCCGGGAGGTGCTGCCCAGCCGCCTGGCCGGGGCTCCTGAGAACCCCCGTCACCCACCCAGGTGCACACAGACACACAGGACCTGTGAGTGGCTGGGTTAGTGGGATCACAGCCCCAGCAGTGAGGGTTCAGCCACACAGAAGGGGAGTCAGGGGTGGCCATAGGGACAGGCAGGGAGTGGCAGGCCCCAAAGGCTGTAAAAGCCCAGGGCCAGCAAGTGTTCCCTGAGGCTGTCCTGCAAGTCCAGGGCCTGGAGGACAAATGTGAGCCAGTGGTGACCGTCCCACCTGAGGTGACCTCACGGAGGGCAGGGAGCACACTGTCTTGGGGTGACCCAGAGGCCCGTCCTTCTCACCCTGTTGGGAGCATTCGGAACACACCTGGAAGGCGGGCGGGACCCAGGGGCGGGAAGCCGTTTCCCCTCCACACAGAGCTGGGGGTTTAGCAAGCGCCACCGCGAGGCTCGAAAGAGAGAGCAGGGAGCACCCGCCCAGCTGCACAAGGGCATACCAGAGGCAGGGGTGGTGCCCGGCCAGGGCGGCCATCACCGGGAAGAGGCCCTGGCCGGGAGGAAGGCGGGCTCCCCTGGAAGCCACGAGGCGGGCGGGGAGGGGCAGACCAGGGAAGGTGTCCAGCGTGGAGCCGTGGTCCGCCCTCGCTGCCTTTCCTCCACCTGCAGCGAAAACCCCAACCTGGGTGGGCAGAGGGGAGGGCAGGGAGTGGGCAGCTCCGCTGGGGACAGCTCCCTGCGCCTGGTTTGTCTCTGCCCCTGGAATGAGCTGATGATGAGGGGTGAGGAGGAGCGGATACTGTGTCAGGAAAGGGCACCCGGCCAAACTCGGGGGCTCTGGGGGCACTGCAGAGGGCCAGAGGCCCTAGAGGTCCACTAGCGGTCACCCAAACCGGGGGCTTCCTGCTTCTGTGTGCCTGGCGGGCTCTCCAGGGGCTGTGCTGGAGCTGGCTGTGTCCTCTGCCCCACCCCACTCAGGGCAGCGCAGGCCCAGTGGACAGTCAGGACTTTAGCACCCCTTGGTGGGACCGGTGGGGGCTGTGAGCCGTTTCCTCCCCGCAGCCCGGCCAGGGAGGTCCATGAGGCCCACCGGGAGCAGAGCTCCCCACCCCTGCAGTGAGCAGACCCTCCCCCAGGTGTCACGAGAGGGCCTGTGCAGAGTGGAACGCCCACCCTGGGGCCCTCCCCAGTGTCCACGCTAGGAGGTCAGCTAAAGAAGGTCAAGGTCCAGAGCCTCATCACAGCATCCAGAATGTCCAGGTTTCACAAAAAAAGGCTCCACAGCCCCAGAACCAGGAGCATCTCCACCCAATGCCCATGGCGGTCAGCAGGGGCCAGCAGGGAGAAGATGGGTGTTGCATCCAGCAGAGACAGGGCAGCTGCTGCGAGGCCTGAACTGTAAAACACCAACAGACTAAGAAATAAGACGTCTCCGTGAAGAACCAGAAAGTCCCGGCAGAGAAGCAGAAGTATGAAGGAGAACCACGGACAGTCAGAGCTGAGATCACCATAGTCAAAAGGATAAAAGCAGCCGGTGCCGTGGCCCAGCCTGTATCCCAGCCGCTCAGGAGGCCGAGGCAGGAGGATCATGAGTTCAAAGCCAGCCTCAGCAAAAGCGAGGCTCTAAGCAACTCAGTGAGGCCCTGTCTCTAAATAAAATGCACAAGAGGCTGGGGACGTGGCTCAGTGGTCCAGGGCCCCTGAGTTCAATCCCTGGTACCCTGCCCCCACCAAAAAAAAAAAAAAAAAGAGAGAGATAAAAAAGCAAAGACAAAACCCCAGTGGTTGGGCCCAGAGACGGGGTGGAGGGAAAGAGCCCCAGAGTGGGCATCAGTGCACTGCAGCCAGAGCAGCTGGCCCACACCCTGGCCATAGGGATCGCAGTCATGCAAACGAGGCTCTGACACTGGGGCCGAGTGCAGAGGCCTGGGTCCCCAGGGTGGCTCTCCTGAGGAGAGCTCAGGAGGCTGGGCCGGGGGAGGCCTTGGGTGGCCGGCCCATGCCCTTCCTCCGTCTTCTGCTTCCACTAGGACAAGCACCAAACCCCAGGCCCTCAACAACAGGGCCAATGGGCCCTGACCAGGGCCTCCAAAATGGTGAGTCAAGGCCCACCTTATCTCCTCCTAAGTGGCTTATCTCGGGAATTTGTTACATTGACGCACAGCTGATAACTGGAGAGGGGACCGGGTGGCTGAGAGGGCAGCGGAGCCGCAAGGTGGAGGACATCCCGGAGGGCAGAACGTGAAGCCCAACCAGGAGAACCCCAGCAGGCCACTCCAGGAGGCCTCAGGGCCAAGCCCGTGGGGACCAGAGAGCAGGTTGGAAGCCCAAGAGACGGCGTTTTACCCACCGCAGAAGGATAGCCAGACTGACCGCAGGTCGCCTCGAACCCACAAGGCCGCAGGGAGCAGGACCATTTCCCAGGGTGGGCAGAGAGGAGTGGGCAGCCCAGGATGACGCACCTGCCGAGACGCCCTGGGAAGGAAGGCTCAGAACCCGTCCCCAGGAGGCCAGGAGCCGGCAGGAGCAACAGAGGTGTCCACTGCCCTCCGCATACCAGCAGAGCATTCCGCCGAAGCCATCAAGCAAGCAGAGGAGCCAAGCACCGTGGCTGACCAGCTGCACCAAGTTGGCACTGGACACTCTGCCCGCGACCGGGGGACACATACACCTTCCAGAGGTCCACGGAGCGTGCCTGGGACAGACCCTGCCTAGGACAGACCCGCCTGGGACAGACCCTGCCTGGGACAGACCCGCCTGGGACAGAGCCTGCCTGGGACAGAGCCGCCTGGGACAGACCCTGCCTGGGACAGACCCGCCTGGGACAGACCCTGCCTGGGACAGACCCGCCTGGGACAGACCCTGCCTGGGACAGACCCTGCCTAGGACAGACCCTGCCTGGGACAGACCCGCCTGGGTCAGACCCTGCCTGGGACAGACCCGCCTGGGACAGACCCTGCCTGGGACAGACCCTGCCTGGGACAGACCCGCCTGGGACAGAGCCTGCATGGGACAGAGCCTGCCTGGGACAGAGCCTGCCTGGCTGACCCAGCCTCATGTGGAGCTCAACAGGCCAGGGCTCAGCACAGGGTGTCCATGCCAGAGCCCCCCGCACCTTCACTGAGGACCCCCCCCACATGAGCCTCTGGCCAGGAAGGAGCCTGGCTAACTGGCAGCAGCAGAATTCCACACGCACCCTTTTTAAAAAATGCATTTGTTCTTTCTAGATATCCGTGACGTGAGTGTTTTGGCGTACACACAGGGAGGTGACTTCAACACCATGTGGAGCTGCCCGTGTGTATCCACACGTGAGCGCAGGAAGCTTGGTCCCACTTCTCCTGTCTTCCCATGCCCCTTCCCGGGTCCTCCCTTCATTCCCCTTTGTCTAACCCAGTGAACTTCTATTCCTCCCCCTTATTGGGAGTCAGCGTCCGTCTGTACGTCAGGAAGAACATTCAGCCTTGGTTTTTTGGGATCAGCTTATTTCACTTAGCACAGTAGTCTCCAGTTCATCCATTTACCTACAGATGGGCCATCACTCTTCAGAAAGCCCCAGGAAGCCAGGCACAGGGCCTGGGCGAGGCCAGAGGATCGCCAGTTCTGGGCAGGCCTTGGCCACTTAGCCAGGCCCTGCCTCAAAATAGAATAAAGAGGGCTGGGCTGTGGCGCGGCGGTAGAAACGCCCTGGTTTCCATCCCAGTGCCCGAAACAAAACAGCAAAACAAACACCTCAGGAAAACAGGGATTTCTCAGTGAGATAGAGAACAGGGAGCAGAGTACAACCCAGACCAAACAGCCCTGGCACTGACCCTGGCCTTCCATCTCCTGTAGGGCCACTGTCATGGCTGCAGGCCGCCAGGAGACCCAGCTCCCCTCTGGAGACCTCCCTGACCTCCTGCAAGTCCCTTTCGCCACCTAAGCTAGCGCCCCAGGCGCCAGGAGGGCGCGCACCTGTGGGGCCGTCCGTCAGATGACGGGGTCGGTGTGGCGCATCCCCGCTCTTCTGCACACGGCAGCCACAGGAGGAGGGCACCAGCCCATCCCTGGGGACACACTCAGCTCCTGGGACCCAAGGCCGGCGGGCCAAGACGCAGAGCTGCCAGGGAGACTGAGGCAAAGCAGGCGGGCAGTGGCCACACAGGGGACAGCAGCACATGCTCAGGCTTCCCCAAGACTAGGGACACGGTGGAGGAGGGGCCCTGGGTTAAGGGGACACGGCGGAGGAGGGGCCCTGGGATGGGGGGCCCTGGATTAAGGGGACAGGGTGGAGGAGGGGCCCTGGGTTAAGGGGATGTGGTGGGGGAGGGGCCCTGGGTTAAGGGGACATGGTGAAGGAGGGGCCCTGGGTTAAGGGGACATGGTGGAGGAGGGGCCCTGGATTAAGGGGACATGGTGGAGGAGGGCCCTGGATTAAGGGGACACGGTGGGGGAGGGGCCCTGGATTAAGGGGACATGGTGGGGGAGGGGCCCTGGATTAAGGGGACATGGTGGGGGAGGGGCCCTGGATTAAGGGGACACGGTGGGGGAGGGTCAGGGAGACCTGGTGGAGGAGGGGCCCTGGGATGGGGGGACAGGGTGCCGGCAGGGGCCTAGAGTCTCCAGGGAGGACCAGGGTCACAGGAGGCCCTCTGCACACCCCGGCAGAGCAGCAGAGGCTGAGGCTGAGGCCAAGGCCGTGGTAGCCCATGGAGCGACGAAGGCTCTCACAGAGCTGCCAGGTGCTGGCCACGGGAGGGGACAGGCAGCACGTGGAGGCCGCGAGGCAGACTGGGCTCACCTGCTCCCTTCCCACGTTCTTCGCACCTGGGTGTGTGTTGTGTGTCTATAGGTGTGTGTTTGGTAAGTGCATCTGCATGTGGTCTGCGCTTGTGTTTGTGCATTTGTGAGCACATGTTGGTATGGTCGTGTGTGTTTGCACATTTGCGAGTGTATGTGGTTGGGGTGTGTGCGTGGTTGTGTGTGTGGTTGTGCATTTGCATGTGTGTGGTTGTGTGTTTGTGTGTGGTTGTTTGTGCATGATCATGTCTGTGTGCAGTTGTGAGTTTGCGTGTGTTGTGCATGTGTGATTGCGTGGTCGTGTGTGTGATTGTGTGTTTGCGTGTGTGGTTGTGCCTATGTGTGCGTCTGTGCCCCAGGCCGTGGCCCATGCTCTGGGCAGTGCGTCCACCTCTGCCCTCCCTGAGCTGACCTCCTGGTCCTTGCTGTGCCCTTCACTCTCTCCCTCAGCTTCACAACTCTGAGCTTGTGCGTGATGAGTGTGCACTGCTTTGCACAGTGCCGTCCTTTCCTGAGGTTTCTCCCCAGGGCCGCTGCTGGCTGCCGGCCCTGACGTCTCTGACCCTGGTCCTTCTGGGTGGGGGGTGCCCCCACTTCCCTGGGGGCTTGGTCACATGAGGTGGGCCCGAGGTTGCGGTGCAGGGCTGAGCTGCTGGCCGACCCCCTGGGCCCCAGCCAGGAAGGTGGGCAGGCAGAGTCCAGGAGGGGTGCCCGCATCCTGTGTGCTCCTCAGGGGTCCAGGCAGGGTGAACACGGGACACCTGGCTGAGGCGTCCAGGATGGCTGCCCACGCCTCTGGACTCACGGCCTAGAACATGGCGTCCCAGGCCTGCCGCTTTGGGAGCTGGGCCTGGCCCCAGCCCTGGGGAGAAAGCCCTTCCCCAGGACAGGAAGGCCCAGGAAAATCAGCCCTGAAGGTCTGGGGCGGAGGGTGAGGCTGAGCAGGAGGACAGCAGGACCCCAGCGGTGGGCGGGTGCGTGGCGCCTCCTCTCGGGGGGCCTTTCCGCAGAGTCCCGAGAAGACCCTTCAGGCCTCGGGTGTGGGAGCGCGTCTCCGATTGATTCGAGCAGGTCAAGTCCACCAACCCCAACTGCCCATCCTGACCTCGTTCAAGCCCAGTCCGAGGGTGCTGGGCGGCCACCTCCAGAGCTTCCTCACCTCCCCAGGCCCCAGCTCTGCCCCCTGAAACTGCTCCGCCTCCAGCCGCTCCCTCCTGCCTCTGTCGGAGGAGCTGGGAGCTCGAGGGGCCGCAGCGGCGGCTTCTGTCTCTGGGCCTGCCTGTGTCCAGGAGGGCCCGTCCCTGCAGCAGGTGCAGGATCCCCTCTGAAGGCTGAGCCCTGCTCCTCCTGGCGTGCCCTGCACTAGGTGTACACGTCCATCCTGTAATGGACAGGGGTTACTTGCCCATTTTGGCTGGTGGCTAGTGGGCTGTGACCCGGGTGTGTGAACAGGTCTTCCGGCTACTGTGGGCACATCCACAAGGGCCTTCTGAACTCGTCCGTGTGCTTCACCTGGAGAAGCGGTCCCTTCCGTGTGCCGGCCCTGGCCCCTGCACGGACTCCTCTTGTCCAGGGGTCAGACGTTCTCGCTGGGCCCCAGTGGTCTGGGATCGACAGTGAGAACATTTGGAGGGACTGTGCACTGTGACCCTGAGGTGGCCTTGTGGTGCTCCAGGTCCCCCGCCCAGGGTGGGAAAACAGCTGTGGAGGGTGTTTGGGCATGGTACCAAGTGCGCCTCCCACTACCGGGGACACCTGGGGGTCTCAGGGTTGGGAGGAAAGGTCTGGGCTGAGGAAACTGGCTGAGCCCTGGTCCTACAGGAGGACCTGGTCAGTGGATCTGTCCCAGGGCCTGTGACCCTCCACCCCAAATTTATCTGTAGGCACACACGCGCTTGGAGCTGCTCTGCAGGTGCTGGGGACATAGGAGGGTGACAGGAGGTCAGGGGCTGGAGGACTGAGGTCTGGGAGCCCTGGGGACAGGAGGAGCAGGATGAAGACCAGGTTCCCAGGAGCCGGCGCCAGGCCTGCTGGTGGGGGGAGCAGGAGACCTGGGCAGACTGGGCGGGTGCAGGCCAGGCTCTGGGAGACACGGGGCTCAAGGCCAGCATCAGCCCCTCTCCGCAGCCGACCATGTGGTCCTGGCTGTGGACATGGACGCAGGCAGCTGGTGCTTTGGCCAGAACCATGGGTCTGAGGGGGACAGGACTTCCTTCAGCTGCCCAGGCCAGATCTTGGGAGGAATTCTGTTTGCCCAGTGATTCAGAGAAAACAAACCCGTGCGAAAGGGCTCAAATCAGAGTGGCCCCACCAAAAACCAAAGTCACACTGCTCCTTTTCTCCCTGGTGCTGAGGTGCTGACGCCGCCCAGCCAGGCCAGGGCTCAGCTCCCCCTGTGCAGGGCAGGGAGGCCCCGCGGCCATCGCCCTCTCTGGCCCCCTAAGCGGAGCAGGGAGAAACTCAAGATGACGTCCGCTTATCAAGGAAGTTCCTGGCTGGGTGAAAATCCACTGGGGAGCTGCCCCTTCTGTCAACACAGCCGTAATTCCTCAAAGTGTCAGGTTGCCCCGCTGGGCTGCAAGGGGCCTCCCCGGGGCCAGGAGGGCCCGCTTCCTCCTCGAGAGCTCACGGAATCACTCTCCAGTTCTCACACCAGCTCCCATCAAACAGGACGTCATGTCCTCCCCGCAAACTGCTGACTTGGCAGTTGGAGTGCTGGTCTTGCTGCTGGTCTTGCTGGTGGGCCCATCCCTGGACCCTCGGGCCTGCGCCATGCATCAGTGACCGGGAGTCCTACGAGCCTGTCAGTAAACCTACCGTTATTTCACATGCCGCCATGTCACCTAGAAAGGGGTGGGTGCCAGAGTGGTTCAGCGTGTCTGAGCGGTGCCAGGTGCCGGCCCCGGGAGCAGCAGGCAGGAGCGTCCTGGCCTCTGGGCCTCTGGGCACTGTCCAGGACCAGGATAGCTCAGAGCATGCCGCACTGACCTTGTCCTCTGCACAATGGGTCCTACAGCCAAGGGTCCCGAGGCCTAGAGAGGGTGAAGGAGTGGTCCACGTAGGCACAAGGGCCATCACCTCCTGCCCTGGAGGGGCAACATGCCAGCCCCACGGAGCCCTGTGGCCCCACAATGGGGAGCGTGGGAAGCTGCCCACCCCTGGCCTCACAAGACAGAGCCCCTTGCCCTTCATTCCTGGACAGGAGAAGGAAGGCTGAGGCCTGGCTAGTCTGGGCATTTTACAGGGCATGGCCCCCAGGTCCTACTGGCCAGAACGGGGCTGACCCAATGTCCTGCTGACCCAATATCCTGCAAATGAAGGTGACAAGCTGGGACAGTGGGGGGGACCCCAACTTGGGCCTGGAGTTATTGAAACCAGAGGCCCATCCCACTCACCTGGGCCCGTGACAGTTGGGCAGGGCCAGGGTCAGGCAGGGCCAGGGTCGGGCAAGGCCAGGGTTGGGCTGGGCCACGGGCCTTGTTTTCCTGACCTGAGCAGAGTCTTGCTGTCCTGGTGGGGATGGAGAAGCAGAGTGGGAAGGGCACCCTAACCATGCGGCTCTGCTTGAGGGGACTGGGGCCAGTCATGTTCACCTCACACATCTGCGGGGTGCCGGGCTGACCACTCTGCCCATGAGGAGCACCTGGCATCCTTGGGGTCCTGGGGGTCCTGGGACAGATCTGTTTTCATTCCCAAGGAAAGCAGGGCCACCGTAGGGTCAGTGGCACTTCCTTGTCCCCCAGGCCCCACTCCCCACCTGTGTGGGGTGCAGGATACCCAGACTTGGCATTCCTTGCCCCAATGTGGGGCCCGACACCAACCGGATCTGGGCTGGCCTGGGGCTTAATCTCCACTGAGTCACCTGGGCACAGCCTGCCAGGACAGAGGGGCGGTTGGGTGCTGGCTTCCTGTCCCGGGGGCTGGAGGCAGGATCAGCAGCCTGACCACGATGCTCTGGGACGTGCCCGGCCCCCGCCCTGCCCAGGCCCCAACATTTTCCCTATCTCCATGGCAACTCCAGGGGCCGCTCGTCAGGGCCACAACCCCAGCCCTTCTCGCTGGGCTCCAGCCACACTCGCTTATCTGATCCTGGAGGGAGGGCCCTGGCTCAGCCAGGGCCAGGCCCAGCGCTGAGTGGCCTTGGGGCTCAGCGGGGGTGAGGGCTTGCAGGGCTGCTGCCTGGCCAGGTGCCCCACGTACTTCATGTCCCCCAGGGTGAGTGAGATTCCACTGGCCTGGCACAGTCCCTGTCCCAGTGACCTTCCTTTTGCCAGCCATGGGAGAAGGGCCCTCATATTTAGGGACTAGTCATTGGGCCACACGCTCCTAACTCTGGCCTAAAAACTGACTCTGGCCCCCCCAAAGGTTGGGCAGGTCCTGCCCCAGGGCAGGGAGAAGCCGTCAAGGAGCCAGTGGATCCCCCACACTGTGGCAGGCAGAATGTGCCCAAGAGCCCTGGGGACAGAGGCCGTGTGGAGCCCCTCAGGATGGGCAGGACTCCTGGTGCTCAAACCTGTAGGCCTCGGGGACAGTCTGGGGACCCCCGAGGCCCTCCTCCAGGTCTGGCAATGCTCATGACGTGATTGATGGCACCTTCTCAGCCAGAGCCATCAGGCCAAGTCTGCTAGGGCCCACCAGTAGCTCTCCAGCCCAGTGGGCATCAAGCTCTTCACAGCCAGAGGCCACCAGTGAAGGCCACTGGCCCTCTGCTGCCCAGGGCCTGCGAGGGGCTGGGAGCCTGAGGCCTAGCTGGGTCTTGGGCAGGTGGGGCTGGGGGCTGCCCTGAGGAGGAAGCGAGGGTAAGGATGACCCCCAGCCAGGCCTGTGGCAGTCTCAGGGGGCACTGGCCAGCTGGGCAGATGCTGTGGTTTCTCGAGGCACCAGGAACTCAGGGGTCAGGCGGCCAGACACAGATGGTGTCAGGGAAGGTCCCGATGGGGAGACGGGGGGCGGGGGAGAACTCCCCGCAGCAGGACTGGGGGACCCCTGGGAAGCCAGGCCCCACCCACAGACACACCCCTGTCTGCCTGCTGCCCGCTACTGACCAGCCAGCGCCCACTGTTTACCTGGGTGAGGGGGGACCAGAGGCTGGCTCCGCCCACCCACGTGAAGCTCCTGGAGCTGGAGCCAGCCCGGGGCTATAAAAGCCTGCGGCTGAGCAGAGTCACTCCTCAGAGGCCGCCTGTGGGGACATCTCCCCACTCTGCACACCATGGCTGTTGGCCGGAGGAAGCTGGCCCCACTCTGGGCCCTGGCCTTTGCCCTGGCCTGCACCCGGCACCCAGGTAGGCTGGGACCTCCAGCTTCCCCAGGTGGCCCCCCAAAGCCCCGGGGAGGCCCCGGCCCCAGGTGGGCAATGGCAGCTGGGTCCTGGGCTAGCTAGGTGTGTCCATGAGGGGCTCCAGCCATGAGCCCTGCCTGTGGCCTTGACCACCCTCAGCAGTGCCGGGCTTGGTGGTCGGCTGGGCTCTGGGCTGCCAGGCTTCTGAGGGGAGAAGCAGGAGCCATTTTCAGAGTCCGCTCAGGCCTGGTCAGGGCCGGCTCTCTGCCCTCCCCACAGGCCTGGTTCACCGGCTCCTGCCTGTCTAGGCTCCTGGGGGTGGCCTGGGGTACGTCTCGGGGCAGGTCTCACCCACCCCTGCACCCCTGAGAGTACTGGGGCTCAGGGTCCCGAGACTTCTGTGACGTCCCTGCCTCTGCTGACGGTGCCCCGGTGATGTCCAGGGGTGGGAGAGACCGGCCTCCTGGAAGGGCAGGTGCCTTCCCTGCCCACCTTCCCTCCACCGGGCAGCCCCAGAGTCTAAGCCTCTCCGAGAACGTGCTGGGCCCCCTGCCCCTCCTGGCCACCCCTTCCTTCAGCGTGGCTCTCCCTGGGCTCAGAAGTCTCCCAGGACCCTTGGAGGGGTACTGGGCCCGCAGGGAAGGACAGGGTGAAGGGGGCTCCCAGGGGAGCTGCCCGTCTCAGACAGTGCCCCCCGAGTCCCCACCCCCTGACCCTCCCAGTGGCCTCCTGCAGCACATTCCCGGGGCCAGGACTGCTCCCTGAGGCTGGGGGCCTGGACCTCACGGGCCCTCCCAGGCCAGGCCCCCCGCAGCCCACTGAGGGGGTGTGCTGGCTGGTGAGGAGGGGCAGCCTCTGGGGGACGGCATGTCTGGTCCCACTCTTTCTCTGTCTGTTCCCCTGGGCTGGCCAGTTGTCACCTTACAAGACCCCGGGCACAGGGCACCAGGGAGATGAGGGCCCCCAGCCTGGCCCGAGGACCCCAGGGGCAGTGTAGGATTGGAGGTGGGCTCAGTGGACCGAGTCCACGCTCTGCCCCAGCCCCTCCTGTGCGTGGCTGTGGGTGGGCCAGGCCCCTCCCCCACCCTGGCTCGGGGGCCTCAGGCCCGTGTCTGGGATCATCTGCCATTTGTGCAGCCATGGAGGACCCAGTCTCCCTGCAGGCCCTGCTCCAGCTGCCCTGGCCATCCTGGCCCACCCAGCCACTGGGAGCACCGGCTCACCCTGGCCCTCAGACCCCTGGGCTCCTGGGACAAGCTGTCACTGACCACATCTCTACTCCTGATTCCCAGTGGAGTCCAGGACGAGCATGGCTGGCTCTGTTCCCACAGCCCACACAGAGGACAGGCCCTGGCACAGGGCAGACACACAGTGACTGAGGGAACAGGAACCAAGGAATGGTCCCTGGAGACGCAGGGCCAGGGTGAGGCGGCCCGGCCAAGGCTCAACGGGCCAGCAGAGGGAACGCCCCCAGGGGTCTCTCTCTAGCCGCCGGCCCGACACTGACAAAGCCCACGTGGACGGAGATGTCCAGCCCCCAACAGGGCAGAGGGGACATCCTGCGCTGGCCACCCCGCACCTCCCTCCGTCTGCAGGCCTGGTGGCACAGCCGAGGCACCTGTCTGCAAGTCTCCTCAGGTTTGCCCCCTCCTCCGCAGGCCAGGCCCAGCAGGGCTCTCTGCAACCCGGCCGTGAGCCCAGCGCCGACCTCTCTCCCCTTCCAGGGCACAGCGGTGAGTCTTGGCCTCTGTTCCCTACCCTCTGCCTGCAGAGCCCCTGACCCCACCTGGGTGGGCACAGGGTCCCCAGGGGCCACTTGTCTGGGGCTGGCTCTACAGCAGACAACAGCTGTGGCGTCAGAACTTGGGGCCGGAAGACATGCAGGTGTGCATGGCCTGGCCAGTCCCTGCCCGGCCTCTCTGGCCCAGCCTCGTACCGGTCATGGGTGGGTCCCTGAAGCTCAGGCTCTGAGGGACCTCAGAGGCTGCTGGCTCCACCGCCACAGGGCCAGCCGGGTGCTGGGGCTGGGGGCCGGGTCCCCCGTCTCCCCCTGTTTGACTCTGCTGCAGCCACCCGCACCCCTTTCAGGCTTTGGAGCTGGCTCTGGAGGGTGGCCAGAGGCTTCAAAGCGGGGGTTTTGGGGTGTTTCGGGTTACAGCCCCGTCTGTTTGCCTTTCCCACACCAGTCCAGTCCAGGAGCAGCAGGGCCTAATCTCCTCATCTCCTTGACCCAGGCTTTTTGCCTCCCGGGAGCAAGAGACCCCACCTACAAGCAGCAGGTTCCGGGGCCGTGAGGGCCAGCAGCCCGGGGCTCTGCAGGGAGACGGATGGGGAAGGCCCGGGATCGCTGGGTGTGGGCCGGGTGCAGCGCTCGGTGCAGGTCTCAACAGCAGCCGCCAGACTGGGCTTACAGGCCCAGAGCTTGGGTCCGCTGGCCCTGGCCCATCTCCTCGGGGCAGTGGCGTCCCTGGCTCCTGGAGGCACATCCCATGAGCTGCTGTCTCCACAGGTGACCCCCTCCTCAGGATGACTGACACCCCGCCTCTGAGCACCATCCCTGTGGTCCAAGGTGAGCGAAACCCGAGGCCCGGAAAGAGGTGTGGGTTAGCTGGGCGCCCCTCCCTCACACCTGCAGGGGCTGGTTGGAAAGGGAACCCCAATTCCAGGTGGAGGAAGCATTGGAAAATTGTCCCAAACTGCCATGGCCGGTTCCCAGAGTTCCCTGGGAGCAGAGGGGACCCCAGATGCCGCACCCCGGGCAGCAGCACGAGGGGGGACTCCGGGGACAGGTGGAGGGTCATCCCTGGTGGGTGCAGTGGGCGCAGGCAAGCTCCTCCAAAGGCCACGCTGTTGTCCTGCAGCCCCGAACCCGGCCCACAACGGGCGGGTGTGCAGCACCTGGGGCGACTCCCACTACAAGACCTTCGACGGGGACATCTTCCGCTTCCCCGGCCTGTGCAACTACGTGTTCTCTGCCCACTGTGGAGCCGCCTACGAGGACTTCAACGTGCAGCTGCGCCGCAGCCGGGCGGCCAACACCACCACGCTGAGCAGGGTCATCATGAAGCTCGATGGCCTGGTCATCGAGCTGAATGAGAGCTCCGTCCTGGTCAATGGCCACCCGTGAGTCCGAGCCCCGGGTGGCACCCTGTGGGGTGACGGTGGGGGTGAGCAGGGCGTCACCTGTGAGGGAAGAGGCCGCGGTGCTGGCCAGGCTCTCTGGGCCCTTCCCGGTTCCTCCAGAACACCAGGGCCTCCAGGCGCTCTCTCCTGTCCCTCACAAGGCTGGGGACCCTCCTGGCAGGACCCCCTCCTCACCCTGCCCCGGGCACCTCAGCCCCACCCTCTCTCCACAGGGTCCAGCTGCCCTTCAGCCAGTCTGGGGTCCTGATGGAGCGCAGCAACGGCAACCTGAAAGTCACGGCTCGGCTGGGCCTCGTCTTCATGTGGGACCAGGACGATGATAGCCTCCTGGTGAGGCTGCGGGTGGGGAGGACAGGCCTCCCGTGAGGTCAGGGTGGACAGGCCTCCCGGGAGGACAGGGTGGACAGGCCTCCCGTGAGGACAGGGTGGACAGGCCTCCCGGGAGGACAGGGTGGACAGGCCTCCCGGGAGGACAGGGTGGACAGGCCTTCCGGGAGGACAGGGTGGTCCTCTGGGTGAGGCTGGTCAGGCAGGATGGATGGGCTTCCCAGCGGGGGTGCACACCTCCTGTCCTCCAAGGGCCTGGCCTGCCCTGGTCAGCTGTCCAGAGGGTGGAGACTGCCCTGGGCTAAGGGGGCAAGAGGGTAAGACCCTGCCCCACAGGAGGTGAGGGGCAGGACCAGCAGAGCCCTGGGGTCTGCTCCCACAGAGGAGCCCTGCTCAGGGCCGAGCTTCCTGCAGCTCCTGGGGTGGGCCTCACGCTGGGGTCTCTCTGGGGCACGTTCCCTCTGGGGATGGGTCCCTCCTATCCTGGGCTTCCTGGGACTGGCTCTGATGTGTCCCCCATTCCAGCTAGAGTTGGACAGCAAGTTCGCCAACCAGACCTGCGGGCTCTGTGGGGACTTCAACGGCATCCCAGTGTTCAACGAGTTCCTTTCCCACGGTGAGGCTCTCCAGGCCCCTGTCCCCTCCTCAGCTCCCTGGAGGGCCCCGTCTCCCAGAGTCCCACAGCCCCTGCCACACACTCTCACACCGCACACATGTGCCTGACCCGGGCACAGGCGTGTGCACATGCAGACCTGCTCACAGGCACGGTTCTAGCACACACCCTACACACTAGTGCGCAGACACACGTGCCCACTCAGTCCTGGCGTCTGCCTGCCTCAGGGGTGCGTGTGGGAAGCTGAGAGCCAGTCAGGACCCTGTCCTCCGTGCCGCTGCTCTGGACAGGGGCCCAGGACCCGCAGCCTCCCTGGAAATCCGCACCTGCTTCCTCAATGCTCGCGCCGTTGCCACGAGAAGTGGCGTTCCAACTGTGGCTGCACAGCCAGCCTCCCTGACCGTCCCCCAGCTGCCAGGCCACCCCCAGAAGGGTTGTCCAGTCAGGGGCATGGAGCCTGCCCAAGCCTCCAGCTGCCCCTGGCCAGCGAGGCCCTGTGCAGGGCTGGCCAGGGAAGCGCAGGCTCACTTTCTGCCCCTGGTGCATCCCAGCCCAGCGGCAGGATCAGTCTCCAGGCTCCCGCTGCTTCCTTGAGTCATTTCCAGACCCCCCGAGTGTCCCAGGGTGGGCAGGATGGGGAAGCCCACCTCGGGGCTCTGGCCCCTGGGACTTCATGGCCTGGGTGCTGGGCTGCAGGGTCTGGGGCCTGCAGGAAGAGCCAGCTCCTGTTTCCTACAGATGTCAGGCTGACCCCCATGGAGTTTGGGAACCTGCAGAAGATGGACGGGCCCACGGAGCAGTGCCAGGACCCCGACCCTGCACCCCAGAACTGCTCCATCAGCTCCGTGAGCCTCGGAGGGCAGGGCAGAGGTGGGGGGAGGGGCTCGGGTGGTCCTCCGATCTCGCAGGGCATCCCCGAGCCTGGCCTCCTGCCTTGCCCCAGGGCATCTGCGAGGAGCTCCTGCGAGGCCAGCTGTTCTCGGGCTGTGCGGCCCTGGTGGACGTCAGCAGCTACGTGGAGGCCTGTCGGCAGGACCTGTGTCTCTGTGAGCAGGCCGACCTGCCCAGCTGCATCTGCCACACGCTGGCCGAGTACTCACGGCAGTGCGCCCACGCAGGGGGCCTGCCCCAGGACTGGAGAGGCCCCGACCTCTGCTGTGAGTGCCCAGCCCTGCCCTACCCCCAGTGCCCATTCCCACCACGCTGTCCTGCGGGAAAGGAGCTGGGTGTGACGACCTGCCCTGTGGCCCTGCAGACCAGACATGCCCCCTGAACATGCAGCACCAGGAGTGTGGCTCCCCCTGCACAGACACCTGCTCCAACCCCCAGCGCTCCCAGCTCTGCGAGGACCACTGCGTGGCCGGCTGCTTCTGCCCTGAGGGTCAGTTGGGGGCCCACCCCTGCCAACCCAGGCACAGGACCCCCCAAACACAGATGCCTTCTGGGTGCCAGATGGCTCTGGCTGGACCACAGAACAAAGACCCCTCAGACCCTGCTGGGGGTGCCCCTGGGCCTCAGGGTGGCTGGGCCCTGGGGGTACCTGTGTCACAGCTGACCTGCTTCCTGCAGGGACGGTGTTTGATGACATCGGCCAGACTGGCTGTGTCCCCATGTCTCAGTGTTCCTGCATGTACAATGGGACCTCCTACGCCCCAGGGGCCAACTACTCTACAGACTGCACCCGGTGGTAGGTCCCTCCTTGTCCCCAGCCTGCCCAGGGCCAGTTCCTCTGGGAGCTCAGGGCTAGGCCTAGGTTGCAGGTCTGCTGTGGCCTCGCAGCCTGCTGGAAGCCCCGTCTGGAGGGGTGCGGCAGGCCTGGTGCCCTGGGCAGCACACACTGTGCTCCTTCTCTCCTCCTAGCACCTGCTCCGGAGGCCGCTGGAGCTGCCAGGAGGTGCCGTGCCAGGGCACCTGCTCTGTGCTGGGCGGCTCCCACCTGTCCACGTTTGACGAGAAGCAGTACACCGTGCATGGGGACTGCAGCTACGTGCTGACCAAGGTACGGCCCTGGGCACCTGGGATGGCCAGCCTCCCTGGGCCCCCATCCTGGGCTTCACCAGGGGAGACCATGAGGGAGTGCCTGGGTCACATGGATGCTGGTTAGAGTGTAGCGGCCCCTGTCCAGTGCCCTGACCCCTCTGACCTTGCATTTCGGTTTTCAATGGCTCTATTTTTAGAGCAGTTTGGGGGTCATTTGTTGGTCAGGCAGAAAGTGCATTGAACCCCAGCTGCCCACCTCCCCGCCCAGCTCGCCCTCTTATCATCTTGGGTCAACGTGGTGTGGGCCACCACTGAAGAGCAAAACCCACGTGCCCTGGTCCCTGTGTCGTGGCCTCCAGCAGGCTCTCTGGCGAGGTGCACCTGTGGGGTGGATGAGGCCTGGCGTCCTGCATCCACCATGGCAGTGTGGTGGGGAGCCGCTGCCCCGGATGTCTGCTCCCTGTCCCTCTGCGGGCCCCTGGGACCCTGGTCTGCCTCTCCCAGGGCCTCCCCAGCCTCCCCAGCGAGCCTCCCCCAGGACCTGTTTGGAGGCAGTGCTTTCCCTCTGACGGTGAACAGTTTCCTCCCTGGGTGCCGGGCTGTGCCCTCGGGGCTTCTGGCAAGGGGCAGTGTGGGCTGGAGGACAGGGGGAGGCCGACGAGGTGAGCGCCACGTGCTCCCCACAGCCCTGCCACGACGATGCCTTCACGGTGCTGGCCGAGCTGCGCAGGTGCGGTCTGACCGAGAGCGAGACCTGCCTGAAGGGCGTGGAGCTGCGCCTGGGCGGGGGCCCCACAGTGAGTGTCGCCCAAGGGGGGGACGGGGCGCGACCCCCACTGCCAAGCTTCTCCGCCCCAGCCCTGGATCTGGCCACAGCCAGTGGACCCTCTGCCCCGGCCGGCCGTGTCCCTGCTCGCAGGTCCTCTAAGGGACTGTCCCTAAGTGGAGCAGCTCAGTGCCAGCCCCACCCGGCCCCGGGAAGGAGGGACACACCCCTGGCCAGCGAGGTCTCTGCTGGACTGACACACGGTCTGGTTTTTACGTTGCTAAAAGCACGTGTGGCCCTCGGAAAGGCCAGACTCGGAGCGAGTCAGGGGCAGAGCTCAGGGTCGCCGCCCTGTGGGCTGTGGGCACACTCCGCAGCCCCTGCAGGGACCGGGGGCGGTGGTGGAGGCCGCCCAGGCCCCCGCTGACGTGCTGGCTGCCCGCAGGCTGTGGTGGTGAAGGCCAGCGGGGAGGTGTTCGTGAACCAGATCTACACGCAGCTGCCCGTGTCCACAGGTGAGGGCACTGGCCCACTCCCGCCCTGGGGCTGCCTGTGGGTCCTGCCCGGCACCTCCCAGTGAGACCCCTGTGCTGTGTCCGCAGCCAACGTCACCCTCTTCAGACCCTCGACCTTCTTCATCATCGCGCAGACCCACCTGGGCGTGCAGCTGGCCATCCAGCTGGTGCCCACCATGCAGGTGTTTGTGCGGCTGGCCCCTGAGCTCCGGGGACTGACCTGCGGTAAGAGGTGGCACCCCGGGGTCCTGCGCCCACCCCGTCCCTGAGCCCGCGCAGGGCGGTGACATGACTCTCCTCCCCAGGTCTCTGCGGGAACTTCAACAGCATCCAGGCCGATGACTTCCGGACCAACAGCGGGGTGGTGGAGGGCACGGGGGCCGCCTTCGCCAACACCTGGAAGACCCAGGCTGCCTGCCCCAATGCCAAGAGCAGCTTCGAGGACCCCTGCTCGCTCAGCGTGGAGAATGGTACGTGGCCATCGCTGGCTCCCTGAGGACCACTCAGGGCCTAGTGCGCCTGTTTGGGTGTCTCCTGACTCTGTCCTGGGGTACAGCTGTCCCCGCCTCAGGCTAGTGGTGAGCTGGCCATCATGTGTACTGTCACCCGAGAGGTGAGTCTGGGAAGAAGGAATGGGGGGCAGTGTGGAGCCCAGTGTGTCTGCTGGCCGATCGTCAGGTCCGGAGGAGCCTCGGGCCGACCAAGCCGCTCTCCTGCTGTGGCTGCAGCCTGCAGCACTGGGGCCAGCTGCAGGGTGGAGGGGAGTACGCCCATCTTCCTGCGCTGCTGACCGTCAAGCCCCTGCCCCGGGCAGGCGTTCAGCCAGCAGGTCCTGGCTCACTTGCTCTCCCTGTGTGGCCCACCCCTACCCAGAGAAGGGGTGGAGCGGTCTTGTCACGTCCGTCCCTCGTAGTGGCTACCCACGTCCCTAGAAGGTGGTGGCACTGGGGGGCTGGGCTGGGGACCCAGGAAAGGAGAGAAGCAGTAGCCATGGCGTCTCCAGGCCTCACGGGCCCTTCTGTGTCCGAGTGCCTGCTCTATCTGCTGCGGGCAGGAGCAGCCCCGGGTGGGTTGCCCAGGAGTGACCATGGACAGCCTGCCTTTTGCCCACAGAGAAGTACGCCCAGCACTGGTGCTCACAGCTGACCAGCCCTGACGGTCCCTTCGCCCAATGCCACACCACCGTGAGCCCCAGCACCTACTATTCGGTAATGCCCACCCACCACCCCTGCAGTCCAGGTCCTGCTGCTGGGCTATGGGGACGCCCCCAGGGAGTCAGGGGACACTGAGAAGGGGCGCTGGGCAGCGAGCCTTCTCGGGACCGTAACGGCCCAGCAGGCCCCAGGTGTGGGTTCCAGGACCAAGCCCGTCCCTGGGTCTGTTCCCATGGAGCTCATTCACTAATTCTCCCCCTGACTCATGCACTGGGCCTGCCTGGGACTCCAGCCCTGTACTGGACGCAGGAGCTAACCCAAGCAGGGAGTCAGCCGGGGCAGGGGCTGGACCCCCTGGGCCACAGAGATAAAGGGCCAAGGTCTTTCTGGAGCCCCCAGCCCCATGGGTGGCCAGCCCTGCATGGGGCTCTGCTCAGCTGCACGTGGGGTGTGAGGGAGGACCCAGGGGAGCATCCTAGGAGGCCAAGATGGGGGCCCAGGCAGGGACTGGCAGGGTGGGGGACATTGGCCACCTGTGTGCTGAGTCCCTGACCCTGATGTCTCTGGCCCCCAGAACTGCATGTTCGACACGTGCAACTGCGAGAAGAGCGAGGACTGCATGTGCGCGGCCCTGTCCTCCTACGTGCAGGCCTGTGCCGCCAAGGGCGTGCTGCTGCGTGGCTGGAGGGCCGGCGTCTGCAGTGAGTGCCGGGCAAGCGGGCCCCCCCCCCAAGGCCCGTCCTCTGCCCAAGGCCATCACAGTCTGGGGCTCTGTCCAGGAGGCCTGGGCCCCTGACTACCCACTGCTGCCCACCTGGCTGTGCCCATCAGCATCCTGAGTGTCCCCTCTTCCTGGCTTCCTGCAGCAAAGCCCACAACCACCTGCCCCAAGTCCATGACCTACCACTACCACATCAGCACCTGCCAGCCCACCTGCCGTGCCCTGAGCGAGGAGGACGTCACCTGCCATGTCAGCTTTGTCCCTGTGGATGGCTGCGCCTGCCCAGAGGGCATGTTCCTGGACGCCTCGGACAAGTGTGTGCCAGCTGCCAGCTGCCCCTGCTACCACAGGGGCTCCATGGTCCCCAACGGCGAGTCTCTGCACGACAGCGGGGCCGTCTGGTGAGACATGCCGCGGGGGTGTGGGACAGGGGCTCAGTGGCCAGAACACACCTGCTGACCGTCTCCTCCTCACAGCACCTGCACACAGGGGACGCTGACCTGCATCGGGGGCCCAGCGCCCACCCAAGGTGAGCTCAGAGAGGGGCACGGCTGTCCTCAGGCCCGTCTTCTCCAGGGGAAGCCCTGAATGGCTTCTTTGTCCCCCTCCAAGCTAGGGGGCAGCGGCAGCTGACTGGCCTCTGTGTCTAGCGCCGTCTGAGCCCTGGGCTCTGCCCGGGTTGGCGAGTGACACGCACCAGTGTGGCACTCCACACTCCCCCACCTGCACGGGCAGGCTCCTCCGCCCCTGGGGGCCATGTGCAGCCGAGCCTGGCTGGAGGGGCTTAGGGTCCCCTGCACCCCTCCTTTTCCCCAGTGTGTGACGCACCTATGGTCTACTTCGACTGCCACAATGCCACTCATGGGGCCACCGGAGCTGGCTGCCAGAAGAGCTGTCATACCCTGGACATGGCCTGTGTGAGTGACTGGTGGCCCCAACAGTCTCCCTGATGGTAGCCAGGGTCCCTCAGAGGTGCTCCTGGGGGAGGGGGTAGCCAAGCTGGGCCAACCGCTGGACCGGGTCCCTGGAGGACCCCTGCCTGCTGACTGGGCTCGCCTACCCTTGGCCCGGTGGAGGACGACGCAGGTCCAGGCAGCTGTCCCCACCACTCACTGTGTCCCTGTGCCCTACAGTACAGCCCCCAGTGTGAGCCAGGCTGCGTGTGCCCCCCGGGGCTGGTGGCCGACGGGAGCGGGGGCTGCATTGCCGCTGAGGACTGCCCCTGCATGCACAACGGGGCCAGCTACAGGCCGGGGGAGACCATCTGGGCAGGCTGCAACACCTGGTATGTGGCTCAGCGCCCCAGGGGACGGTCCTTGTCAGAAGCCGAAGAAGCCCTGGCAAGGCCCCGGGCCGACACACACGGCCCAGGTTCTCAGGGGGACTCTGGGTGGCCCAGGCCGCGAGACCCTCTGGGCATCTGTTGGTCTACTGGGTCCTTCCTCTTGGGCAGGGGTGGCTGCCAGGAAGCACCGAGGGTCCCCGCAGAGCCCCTGGAGGACCCTGACCTGACCCCTCGTCCTCTGCAGCACCTGTGAGAACAGAATGTGGCGGTGCACAGAAGAGCCCTGCCAGGCCACCTGTGCCCTGTACGGGGATGGCCACTTCCTCACCTTCGATGGCCAGCGCTACACCTTCAGTGGGGACTGCCAGTACACGCTGGTGCAGGTAGGGGGTCTGCGCCTCTGTCCATAGCACGCCCGGCCCTGGGGGCTGCAGGCCCACCCGAGCCCCGCCCTGACCGCCTCCTCTCCCCAGGACCACTGCGGCGGTAACGGCAGCGCCAAGGATGCCTTCCGTGTGGTCACCGAGAACGTCCCCTGTGGTACCACGGGGACCACCTGCTCCAAGGACATTAAGATCTTCCTGGGGGTGAGTGAGGGGCACAGCTGGGAGGGGCACTCTGGGGGCTCCACGGTGGCACCGAGCACCTAGAGCGCAGGGTCCCCCGGGCCTAAGGGACGCCTTGTCTCACAGAGCTATGAGCTAAAGCTGAGCAGCGGGAAGGTGGAGGTGGTCCAGAAGGGCGCAGGCCAGGAGCCGCCCTACACCATCCGCCAGATGGGCATCTACCTGGTGGTGGACACCGACGCAGGCCTGGTGCTGCTGTGGGACAGGAGGACCAGCATCTTCCTGAGACTCAGCCCCGAGTTCAAGGTGAGGCCGAGGGGAGGCCCCTGCTGTTGTCCCTGCTGGGGGCCATGGGACATACCGGAGGGGCCGAGGGACAGAGTCCGCCAGAGAGAGGGAGAGATGGGGTCTGAGAGCAGATGCAGGGGCTGAGCCTCTGGGCAGCAGCGAGGAGGGAGCCCCCGGTGTGTGAGTCCTGCAGCGTCCCAGCCCAGGGAGGGCAGGCTGCGGATGCCCTCAGTCTGGACACTGGGAGTCCAAGCCAGGTGCAGGCTGAGCTCCCGGGAGAGGCCTTTCTGTCGCAGCTTTGGGCAGGGCGTCCTTGTCAGGTGGCTGGGTCACTCCCCATCCTCTGTCATCATGTGGGCCCTCCCTGGGTGCCTGTGTCCACATCCTCCCTGGCATAAGGACAGCGGACATTGGATTGAGGGCCCATTCTACTCCAGTGTGACCTCAACCTACCACATCTGGAAAGGCTCTCTTTCCACTAAGTCTCGGTCCAGCCCCAGGACTGAGTCAGAGCCACTGCCCAGCCCACTCCAGGACACACCGGGCTGGCTGCTGTGGCCCCAGCACAGGCAGGAGGCTGGAGGGAGGGCAGGCCGTGTGGCCCCTGGAAAGTTCACAGTCTCTGATGCTGTGTGGGCAGCAGGGCGTAAGCAGGGCCCTGAGGCCACCCTGCAAACCTCGCACCCCTCCCCTTCCGGGGGACCATCCTGCTGGATGCTCAGGTGGCGGTGGGCTGAGGAAGAGGCTCTGTGCCCAGCCTCCCTTCTCCCTGTGCTTCTGCAGGGCAGGGTCTGCGGCCTGTGTGGGAACTTCGATGGCAATGCCCTCAATGACTTCACCACGCGGAGCCAGGCCGTGGTGGGTGACGCGCTGGAGTTTGGAAACAGCTGGAAGCTCTCCCCGTCCTGCCCGGACGCCCCGGTGCCCAAGGACCCCTGCACCACCAACCCTTACCGCAAGGCCTGGGCCCAGAAGCAGTGCAGCATCATCCACAGTGCCACCTTCGCCACCTGCCATGCCCATGTATGGCCAGCCAGGCAGGGCAGGGGGGTCTCTGGGCTGAGAAGGGACCACGGGCAATGGTCCCAGGAGGCAGAGGGGACAAGAGGGGGAGGGCAGCATCAGCTAAGAGCGCAGAGAGCTGGGCTCGGGGCCCATGTGGACATGCCACAGTGGCCAGGCTGGTGCACTGCTCCTAGCAGCCGTGGCCTGAGTTCTGTGGGGTGTTGCTCTGAGCACTGCCCCAGAAGCCCCAGGCGGGCAGGAGCCTGTGGGCCAGGTGGGAGCTGGCCTGTGGGCACAAAGGCAGTGCTGGGAAACCACTGTAGGCCATGCATTTGCTCTCTTGAGCTCCAGTGGAAACTGGCCCAGGTTAGTGACCACAGGCCAGATCCCCCCAAAGCCCAGTGGCTCCCGGGAGTCTGAGGCCCGTCTCCCTCAGGTGGAGCCGACCATGTACTACGAGGCCTGCGTGGGTGACGCGTGTGCCTGCGACTCGGGGGGAGACTGTGAGTGCTTCTGCACCGCTGTGGCCGCCTATGCCCAGGCCTGCCACGAAGCCGGAGTGTGCGTGTCCTGGAGGACGCCGGACGTCTGCCGTGAGTACAGGGGCCCGGGGCTCCAGGACCCGAGGTGGCAGCTCTCAGCACGTGTGCCTGGCTGCATGCGTGGTCCCTGGAGGAGTAAGAAGGCCTCCAAGGAGGAGGGAAGGGGTGGACGGCGCCCTCGGGTGGAGCGCTCAGCAGAGCTTCCGCCTGGCCCAGAGAAGCCCCGGGACGAGGGCCCAGCTGGGCTGCCCTGGCTGGAGACCCTGCCCTGGCGCCTCCCCTGGTCTGTTTAGAAGGCCCCAGTGCAGGCTGCTCTGACCACCCCCCTTGCCCCCCCAGCGCTGTTCTGCGACTACTACAACCCCCAGGGGGAGTGTGAGTGGCACTTCCAGCCCTGCGGGGCGCCCTGCATGCGCACCTGCCGGAACCCCAGTGGGCGCTGCCTCCACGATCTGCGGGGCCTCGAAGGTGGGCAGGGACCGGCTTCCCAGGCCTGGGCACCCTCACGGGGCTGGGCTCTCCTGGCCCCGCGAGGAGCCCGTGGCCTCAGCCTCTAGGGCACGGTGGTGTCGTGGAGAAGGCTGAGGGCTGGGGACAGTGCTGGGGCCCTCCTAGGGTGGGGTGGCCAGCTGGCCTCTGTGGCTGGGACTCAGTCCTCTCTGTCCCACAGGCTGCTACCCCAAATGCCCACCGTCGGCTCCCATCTTCGATGAGGACAAGATGCAGTGTGTGGACAAGTGCCCAACCCCAACACCCCCCCCACCCTGCCGCATCCACGGGAAGTCCTACCGGCCCGGGGCCACCGTGCCCTCGGACAAGAACTGCTACTCGTGGTGAGTCCCTTGGCAGGGGGCCACAGAGCCTAGAGCACGTGGGGGATCCAGGCCCCTAACCAGCAGCCCCCGGGACTCGGGCCTGCAGGACCAGAGGGTGCCCTGGCCGGGTCTCTGGGGGAGGGCCTCAGCTCTCAGGGGTGCCGTCTGCCGTGATGGGCCGGTGGCTCTGGGTCCGGGTTCTGGACCGCGGCAGGCATTTCTCAGGGGCTATCCCCCTGATTCCCCAGGCTCAGAGGCGAAGCTGAGTGTTGGTGCTTGTTGGTCGGGGGACTCTTGGGGTGCGGGGACTGGCAAACAGGCGGGTGGTGGGGGAGCTGAGGCCAGATGATCTGCCAGGGACCCAGGGGTGGGCAGCCATCGCCATGGTTGGGTAGAGCACCAGCAGCTCCTGGGTCCCCCACCCGGCTTCCACTTGTGTGGACTGGGGAGTCCTCCAGAGGGTGGGACCTCGGGAAGCTAAGTTTGAAGTCCCAGGCCTGGGCAGGGACTCCACCCCTGGCAGTGGGCATGGCCGAGGGCAGGCTGTGCTGGCGCCCGTGCCCCAGCCCTCCTTCCCTCTCCCCAGCATCTGCACCGAGAACGGCGTGCACTGCGCCTACGACAGTGGTGGTAAGCAGCCGTGGCCTCCTGGGTCTGGGGTCTGGTGGGGAGGGACTCTGCCTCGCCTCAGCCCTCTCACGGAGGGCTGCCGTGCTCCCGCAGCCTGCGTCTGCACCTACGACGGGCGGCACTTCCACCCGGGGGACGTCATCTACAACACGACAGACGGCATGGGCAGCTGCATCTCCGCCCACTGCGGGGCCAACGGCACCGTGGAGAGGAGGGTCTTCACCTGCAGCCCCACCACCCCCAGGCCCCCGACCACCTTCTCCTTCTCCACGTCCCCACACAGTAAGGACAACGTGTGATGGCAAAGGGCCCCGGGGGTCCTGGGGGTGTCGCTCTCCCAGCGGACTGGCGTGGCTTCTCTTGCTGGAGGCCAGGTTCACGCCCAGCTCTGGGCAGCGGTGGCAGCCCCTGGGTATCGGGCACGGCAGTGGCTCACTCTCTCCTCCTTCCCTGCCATGGGAAGGGGCTGGCTCCAGGGTTTCACTCTGGCTGACCTGGAATCCACAGCTCCTTGGGGAGCTCAGGCCCCGGGCCGAGGCTTCCAGCACAGGGCAGCCATAGGCACGTGGCTTCCGCTCAGGGCAGGCCCGGGGGCAGATGCCCTGTACTGAGGTCAATCCACTTGTTTATTGAAGAACTGTGATGCCCATCGGCCCACTGTGGGCCAGGTTCTGAGCAGACAGGTTCTTTTGTGTGTCCCTGGTCATTCAAATTTCAACATTGGCCCATTTGCTGTGGGGAAGCCCACCAGGCAGCCCCCAGGACAGAAGGTCATCAGAGCCAGGACCCAGTGAAGCCAGCCTACGTGTGCCCGGGCTCAGCCCGCAACCTTCTTTTCCCACAGCATTCAGCTCGAGGCAGACCACAGGTGTGGGCTCCAGCCCCACCCAGAGCACGGTGCGCCCAGTGCCTGTGAGCACAGCCTCATCCACAGCCACGGGCACGCCCCTCAGGACCACGCCTGCCACACCCCCTGTTTCGTCCTCTGTCCACTGTGGGGAGAAGTGCCTGTGGTCCCCCTGGCTGGATGTGAGTCGTCCCGGGCAGGGCGTGGACAGCGGTGACTTCGACACGCTGCAGAACCTCCGTGCCCACGGGTTCCGGATTTGCCAAGTGCCGAGGGCAGTGCAGTGTCGAGCTGAGGACGCGCCCGAGGTGCCACTCCAGGCCCTGGGTCAGCGCCTGGAGTGCAGCCCGACGGCTGGGCTGACCTGCCACAACAGGGACCAGGCATCAGGCCTGTGCCACAACTACCAGATCAGGGTCCTGTGCTGCAGCCCCTTGCCCTGCCCCACCTCCAGCCCTCCAGCCAGGCACAGGACTACCAACACGGTCCCCACGACCAGTGCCACCGTGTCCTCCACACCTGTCAGAACATCGTTCCTGAAGTCTACCCCAACTCCAAAAACAACTTCAGGAACACCCTCTGCCTCTGCATCACCCCCGGGAAGGTCCCAGGTCACGAGTGTGCCCACCACCTCTGGAGTCAGCCCGGTGAGCTGCTTACGGGAGTCCTGCACTTGGACACAGTGGATGGATGGCAGCTACCCCGGGCCTGGAAAGGACAGTGGAGATTTTGACACTTTTCACAACCTGAGATCCAAAGGGTATAAGTTCTGTGAAAGGCCCACAAGTGTGGAGTGCAGGGCTCAGTTCTTCCCCAACACGCCCCTGGCAGAGCTGGGACAGCAGGTGACCTGCAACTCTGAGGAAGGGCTCATCTGCTGGAACAGGGACCAGCTGCCGCCAATCTGCTACAACTATGAGATCCGGATCCAATGCTGTGAGCTGGTGGACGACTGCAGGAACGAGACCATAGGGACCCCGAAATCCATCGCCACACACCCCAAGTCCACGGAGGGCAGCACCACCACGAAGACCACTGTGACCACGGGAAGTCAGGCCACCTCGACAGGGCACACTACCCACCCAACACCAGTGCACACAAGTAGAGGGACATCAGTGGGCACAAAGGTCACCCAATCCCAGACCACCGACTGCCAGCCACAGTGCACCTGGACCAAGTGGTTCGACGTGGACTTCCCAGACCCCGGGCCGCATGGCGGAGACACGGAAACCTACAGCAACATCCTGAGCAAGGGAGAGAGGATCTGTCTCCAACCTGAGGACATCACCCGGCTGGAGTGCCGAGCCGAGAACCACCCCGAGGTCAGCATTGAGGCCCTGGGCCAGGTGGTGCAGTGTGAGCCCCACCTGGGCCTGGTGTGCCGCAACCAGGAGCAGCAGGGGCCCTTGGGGATGTGCCTCAACTACGAGGTGCGTGTCCTGTGCTGCCACACCCCCGACGGCTGCCCGACCACAGGACCTGTCACACATTCCAGCACCTCAAGAGAGACCGTGACCAGCCAAGTTCAGAAGACAGACTCTGCACTCACAGTCAGCCCAAGCTCCACACGGGAGACCAGCTCCACCCCTGTGCACACAGTCAGCACAAGCTCCACAGGGAAGACCAGCTCCACCCCTGTGCACACAGTCAGCACAAGCTCCACACGGGAGACCAGCTCCACCCCTGTGCACACAGTCAGCACAAGCTCCACAGGGAAGACCAGCTCCACCCCTGTCCCTACAAGCAGCAGCAGCCACACTCCAGCACCTGAGAGCACCCACTCCATACCCCAGACCACCAACTGCCAGCCACAGTGCACCTGGACCAAGTGGTTCGACGTGGACTTCCCAGACCCCGGGCCGCATGGTGGAGACACGGAAACCTACAGCAACATCCTGAGCAAGGGAGAGAGGATCTGTCTCCAACCTGAGGACATCACCCGGCTGGAGTGCCGAGCCGAGAACCACCCCGAGGTCAGCATTGAGGCCCTGGGCCAGGTGGTGCAGTGTGAGCCCCACCTGGGCCTGGTGTGCCGCAACCAGGAGCAGCAGGGGCCCTTGGGGATGTGCCTCAACTACGAGGTGCGTGTCCTGTGCTGCCACACCCCCGACGGCTGCCCGACCACAGGACCTGTCACACATTCCAGCACCTCAAGAGAGACCGTGACCAGCCAAGTTCAGAAGACAGACTCTGCACTCACAGTCAGCCCAAGCTCCACACGGGAGACCAGCTCCACCCCTGTGCACACAGTCAGCACAAGCTCCACAGGGAAGACCAGCTCCACCCCTGTGCACACAGTCAGCCCAAGCTCCACAGGGAAGACCAGCTCCACCCCTGTGCACACAGTCAGCACAAGCTCCACAGGGAAGACCAGCTCCACCCCTGTGCACACAGTCAGCACAAGCTCCACACGGGAGACCAGCTCCACCCCTGTGCACACAGTCAGCACAAGCTCCACAGGGAAGACCAGCTCCACCCCTGTCCCTACAAGCAGCAGCAGCCACACTCCAGCACCTGAGAGCACCCACTCCATACCCCAGACCACCAACTGCCAGCCACAGTGCACCTGGACCAAGTGGTTCGACGTGGACTTCCCAGACCCCGGGCCGCATGGTGGAGACACGGAAACCTACAGCAACATCCTGAGCAAGGGAGAGAGGATCTGTCTCCAACCTGAGGACATCACCCGGCTGGAGTGCCGAGCCGAGAACCACCCCGAGGTCAGCATTGAGGCCCTGGGCCAGGTGGTGCAGTGTGAGCCCCACCTGGGCCTGGTGTGCCGCAACCAGGAGCAGCAGGGGCCCTTGGGGATGTGCCTCAACTACGAGGTGCGTGTCCTGTGCTGCCACACCCCCGACGGCTGCCCGACCACAGGACCTGTCACACATTCCAGCACCTCAAGAGAGACCGTGACCAGCCAAGTTCAGAAGACAGACTCTGCACTCACAGTCAGCCCAAGCTCCACACAGAAGACCAGCTCCACCTCTGTGCACACAGTCAGCACAAGCTCCACATGGGAGACCAGCTCCACCCCTGTGCACACAGTCAGCACAAGCTCCACACGGGAGACCAGCTCCACCTATGTGCACACAGTCAGCCCAAGCTCCACATGGGAGACCAGCTCCACCCCTGTGCACACAGTCAGCACAAGCTCCACACGGGAGACAAGCTCCACCCCTGTGCACACAGTCAGCACAAGCTCCACACGGGAGACAAGCTCCACCCCTGTGCACACAGTCAGCACAAGCTCCACACGGGAGACCAGCTCCACCCCTGTGCACACAGTCAGCACAAGCTCCACAGGGAAGACCAGCTCCACCCCTGTGCACACAGTCAGCACAAGCTCCACAGGGAAGACCAGCTCCACCCCTGTGCACACAGTCAGCACAAGCTCCACGAGAGAGACCAGCTCCACCCCTGTGCACACAGTCAGCCCAAGCTCCACAGGGAAGACCAGCTCCACCCCTGTGCACACAGTCAGCCCAAGCTCCACAGGGAAGACCAGCTCCACCCCTGTGCACACAGTCAGCACAAGCTCCACAGGGAAGACCAGCTCCACCCCTGTGCACACAGTCAGCACAAGCTCCACACGGGAGACCAGCTCCACCCCTGTGCACACAGTCAGCACAAGCTCCACACAGAAGACCAGCTCCACCCCTGTGCACACAGTCAGCCCAAGCTCCACACAGGAGACCAGCTCCACCCCTGTGCACACAGTCAGCCCAAGCTCCACACAGGAGACCAGCTCCACCCCTGTGCACACAGTCAGCACAAGCTCCACACGGGAGACAAGCTCCACCCCTGTGCACACAGTCAGCACAAGCTCCACACGGGAGACCAGCTCCACCCCTGTGCACACAGTCAGCACAAGCTCCACGGGGAAGACCAGCTCCACCCCTGTGCACACAGTCAGCACAAGCTCCACACGGGAGACCAGCTCCACCCCTGTGCACACAGTCAGCACAAGCTCCACGAGGGAGACCAGCTCCACCCCTGTGCACACAGTCAGCCCAAGCTCCACACAGAAGACCAGCTCCACCCCTGTGCACACAGTCAGCCCAAGCTCCACACGGGAGACCAGCTCCACCTCTGTGCACACAGTCAGCACAAGCTCCACGAGGGAGACCAGCTCCACCCCTGTGCACACAGTCAGCACAAGCCCCACGAGGGAGACCAGCTCCACCCCTGTGCACACAGTCAGCACAAGCCCCACGAGGGAGACCAGCTCCTCCCCTGTGCACACAGTCAGCCCAGGCTCTAGGGGAAAGACCAGCTCTACCCCTGTGCACACAGTCAGCCCAAGCTCCACAGGGAAGACCAGCTCCACCCCTGTGCACACAATCAGCACAAGCTCCACGAGGGAGACCAGCTCCACCCCTGTGCACACAGTCAGCACAAGCTCCACACGGGAGACCAGCTCCACCCCTGTGCACACAATCAGCACAAGCTCCACACGGGAGACCAGCTCCACCCCTGTGCACACAGTCAGCACAAGCTCCACACGGGAGACCAGCTCCACCCCTGTGCACACAGTCAGCACAAGCTCCACACAGAAGACCAGCTCCACCCCTGTGCACACAGTCAGCACAAGCTCCACACGGGAGACCAGCTCCACCCCTGTGCACACAGTCAGCACAAGCTCCACAGGGAAGACCAGCTCCACCTCTGTGCACACAGTCAGCACAAGCTCCACACGGGAGACCAGCTCCACCCCTGTGCACACAGTCAGCACAAGCTCCACAGGGAAGACCAGCTCCACCCCTGTGCACACAGTCAGCCCAAGCTCCACACGGGAGACCAGTTCCACCCCTGTGCACACAGTCAGCCCAAGCTCCACACGGGAGACCAGCTCCACCCCTGTGCACACAGTCAGCACAAGCTCCACAGGGAAGACCAGCTCCACCCCTGTCCCTACAAGCAGCAGCAGCCACACTCCAGCACCTGAGAGCACCCACTCCATACCCCAGACCACCAACTGCCAGCCACAGTGCACCTGGACCAAGTGGTTCGACGTGGACTTCCCAGACCCCGGGCCGCATGGCGGAGACACGGAAACCTACAGCAACATCCTGAGCAAGGGAGAGAGGATCTGTCTCCAACCTGAGGACATCACCCGGCTGGAGTGCCGAGCCGAGAACCACCCCGAGGTCAGCATTGAGGCCCTGGGCCAGGTGGTGCAGTGCGAGCCCCACCTGGGCCTGGTGTGCCGCAACCAGGAGCAGCAGGGGCCCTTGGGGATGTGCCTCAACTACGAGGTGCGTGTCCTGTGCTGCCACACCCCCGACGGCTGCCCAACCACAGGACCTGTCACACATTCCAGCACCTCAAGAGAGACCATGACCAGCCAAGTTCAGAAGACAGACTCTGCACTCACAGTCAGCCCAAGCTCCACACGGGAGACCAGCTCCACCTATGTGCACACAGTCAGCACAAGCTCCACATGGGAGACCAGCTCCACCCCTGTGCACACAGTCAGCCCAAGCTCTACACAGAAGACCAGCTCCACCCCTGTGCACACAGTCAGCACAAGCTCCACAGGGAAGACCAGCTCCACCCCTGTGCACACAGTCAGCACAAGCTCCACAGGGAAGACCAGCTCCACCCCTGTGCACACAGTCAGCACAAGCTCCACGAGGGAGACCAGCTCCACCCCTGTGCACACAGTCAGCACAAGCTCCACGAGAGAGACCAGCTCCACCCCTGTGCACACAGTCAGCCCAAGCTCCACACGGGAGACCAGCTCCACCCCTGTGCACACAGTCAGCACAAGCTCCACAGGGAAGACCAGCTCCACCCCTGTGCACACAGTCAGCACAAGCTCCACAGGGAAGACCAGCTCCACCCCTGTGCACACAGTCAGCACAAGCTCCACGAGGGAGACCAGCTCTGCCCCTGTGCACACAGTCAGCCCAAGCTCCACAGGGAAGACCAGCTCCACCCCTGTGCACACAGTCAGCACAAGCTCCACAGGGAAGACCGGCTCCACCCCTGTGCACACAGTCAGCACAAGCTCCACAGGGAAGACCGGCTCCACCCCTGTGCACACAGTCAGCACAAGCTCCACGGGGAAGACCAGCTCCACCCCTGTGCACACAGTCAGCACAAGCTCCACGGGGAAGACCAGCTCCACCCCTGTGCACACAGTCAGCACAAGCTCCACGGGGAAGACCAGCTCCACCCCTGTGCACACAGTCAGCACAAGCTCCACGGGGAAGACCAGCTCCACCCCTGTGCACACAGTCAGCACAAGCTCCACACGGGAGACCAGCTCCACCCCTGTGCACACAGTCAGCACAAGCTCCACAGGGAAGACCAGCTCCACCCCTGTCCCTACAAGCAGCAGCAGCCACACTCCAGCACCTGAGAGCACCCACTCCACACCCCAGACCACCAACTGCCAGCCACAGTGCACCTGGACCAGGTGGTTCGATGTGGACTTCCCAGACCCCGGGCCGCATGGTGGAGACACGGAAACCTACAGCAACATCCTGAGCAAGGGAGAGAGGATCTGTCTCCAACCTGAGGACATCACCCGGCTGGAGTGCCGAGCCGAGAACCACCCCGAGGTCAGCATTGAGGCCCTGGGCCAGGTGGTGCAGTGCGAGCCCCACCTGGGCCTGGTGTGCCGCAACCAGGAGCAGCAGGGGCCCTTGGGGATGTGCCTCAACTACGAGGTGCGTGTCCTGTGCTGCCACACCCCCGACGGCTGCCCGACCACTGGGACACCTGCCTGGACTGCACCCCCCGAGCCCTCCTCTTCAGTGCCCTCCACCTCAGCTGTGTCCTCCCCGTGGTCGCCCAGCTCTGCGGCATCATCCACCCTTCCCTGCTTCTGCAGCGTGCTGGACCAGCTGTACCCTGCAGGTGAGTGTCCCTCGGGCCGGCCTTGGAGGCCCACTCTTGACTCCTTCCTGGCCAAGGCCATGATGTTCCAGAGTCGAGTGGGCCTTTCTTGTGGCCGGGGCTAAATCTTGCCATGGCCTGTAGCCATAGCCCCTGTGCACTCTTGCCCACCACATTCAGGTGGGGGCTCCCTGCCCCCTGGGTGTCGGCCAGTTCGCCTAGGGTGCTGCTGTTTTGCAACCCAGCTCTGCTAACCTCCGGTGTCTCCTGTCGGCAGGGTCCATCATATACCGCCAGAGAGACCTCTCTGGCCATTGCTATTATGCCTTGTGTAGCCAGGACTGCGAGGTGATCAAAGGGGTTGACCACGACTGTCCTTCCACTACGCCGCCCCCTACCTCAGCTTCGTCCCTGTCCATGTCCACCCCTGAGACAGGGTGCCCAAATATGCATCCCCCAAGAGAGGTAAGCCCACCTCCTGTCCAGCAGGGCCCTGTGGCTCCTTCAGAGCCTCCTCTCCCCAAGTCCTCATGAGGGTCATGCTGACCCTTGGGAGCTGACCCTGCTGTGCACTGGGGGGTCCTTCCCCCAGGATTTTGGATGGGTGGGCTTGCAGGTCAGTGGAGCCTATGGGGTCTGAGGCTGAAACACCACTTGCTGAGGGTGAAGTGGGGGCCAAGCAGGTGGCCATCACTGTGGACCGGGCAGCACACTCAGGGCTGGTGGCTGGGGATGGGCTCCTGAGCACAGCACCTCCTCTCCGGGCAGCTGGGTGCTGTGGCGGGGCACATGGTGGGTATGGGCACGAACGAGGCTGGGAGGATGGGGCTCAGAGAGTCCCAGACAGCATGGTGGCCATTCCCTGTTCCCATGAGGACCTCAGGGACTGTCCCTCTGGGCACCGAGGGAAGGGCCCATCCCAGGATCAGACCCTGCAGCTGCCCTTGCTTCTGCAGAAAGGCGAGACCTGGCCCATGCCAAACTGCACCCAGGCCACCTGCGAGGGCAACAGCATCATCTCCCTGCGTCCACGCCAGTGTCCAGAGGTGAAGGAACCCACTTGTGCCAACGGCTACCCAGCCCTGAGGGTGGCTGACCAGGACGGCTGTTGCCAGCACTACCAGTGCCAGTGTGAGCTGGGGACCTGGAGGGGGCCAGCAGAGAGGGTGGAATTGGGTCAGACTTCAGGCAGAACATGTCAGCCACGAGGCTGGGATGGGTGTAGTTGAGACCCGCACCTTGGGGTGTCCAGGGAAGCCTGCAGAGCCTCTGGGCCCTGCCCGCTGGGATAAGGGGAGGGGCATCCACTCCCGCTACTCTGAGGCCTCACCAGCTCCTGCTGGCCACTTGCCTGTGGACGGTGAGGACGGGCTCCCAAGCTGCCCGTGTGGGGGCGGTGGGGTCCAGGCCTGCAGGAGCCCTGGAGCCTCTGGTGAGCCCCCGGCACCCGCAGGTGTGTGCAGCGGCTGGGGCGACCCCCACTACATCACGTTCGACGGCACCTACTACACGTTCCTGGACAACTGCACCTACGTGCTGGTGCAGCAGGTGGTACCCGTGTTCGGCCACTTCCGCGTGCTCATCAACAACGACTTCTGTGACCCCAAGGACCAGCTGTCCTGCCCACAGGCCATCATCGTGGAGTACCACCAGGACCGCGTGGTGCTGACCCGCACGCCCGTTGGTGGGGTCATGACCAACCAGGTGGGGCTGCCCTGACGTGCAGGCGGGAGGCCGGCCTGCAGCTGCCCACCCCTGCCCACGTGCTGACTTCCTGGTGGCTGTCCCATGTGCAGATCATATTCAACAACAAGGTGGTCAGCCCTGGTTTCCAGAGCAACGGCATTGCTGTCTCCCGCGTGGGCATTAAGATGTACGTGACCATCCGGGAGATTGGTGTCCAGGTCATGTTCTCGGGCCTCATCTTCTCTGTGGAAGTGCCGTTCAGCACCTTCGCCAACAACACCGAGGGGCAGTGTGGTGAGCCTGCCTGGGGACCTGGGCAGCAGGCTCGTGGGCTGGGGCTCCCGTGTGGGGTCGCTGGGCGCCCACCCTTTCACCCTGAGGGAACCACCCAGGGTTGGCTTCTCAGAGGACAGTGCAGCCCGGGAAGGGGGGGCCTGGGCAGGTCCCACAGGTGAGGGTGGAGATGTCCGGCCAGACCCAGCCAGGACCACTGGGCGCTGCAGGGCACAGTCCCCGTGGTCCAGCTCTCTGACCCCCTCCGTCTGGCCAGGTACCTGCACCAATGACAAGAGGGACGAGTGTCGCCTGCCAGGAGGCACAGTGGCCCCCTCCTGCTCCGCCATGTCAGGCCACTGGAAGGTGGACGTCCCCGGCCAGCCACACTGCCATGGGCCTCCCCCGACACCTCCCTCCACCACACCCCAGACCACTCCTGTCCAGTGCCCCCCATCGCCACTCTGTGAGCTGATCCTGAGCAAGTAAGGGTCTGTAAGGGGTGGGCAGCCCGCTGGGCCCCCTGCCAAGGGCAAGAGGGCCCTCAGGAGGCTCTGGGAAGGCCCAGAGCTGCCCTGTCACAGGCCCAGAATGCTGTCCGGGAGCTCTGGGCAGGGTGGTCACTGCCGGAATGCCACCCCAGGGCTTGGCTGCAGCCAGGCTGGCCAACCTGAGGGCCTTTGCTGTCCGCTCTCATGGATGCAGGCCCTGGTCACTTCCCCAGCACCTGGTGATGGGGAGCCTGGTGGAGAGGCACTTGCAGGAAGGGGGTGGGGGCCCGACCCCCTCCCTCGGGCGTGCAGAGCTGCGGAAGGCCACTGTCCTCGCCTGGTGCTCTCTGGGGCGTCCTGTGTCGGGAAGACCCCGCGGTGGAGCTGGCTGGCGGCCCACACCACGCCTGCCCCCTCTGCCTGCAGGGTCTTCCAGCCCTGCCACCACGTCATCTCCCCGCAGTCCTTCTATGAAGGCTGCGTCTTCGATTACTGCCACATGACCCCCCCGGACGTGGTGTGCTCTGGACTGCAGCTGTATGCGGCGCTGTGTGCCTCGGAAGGCGTGTGCATCGACTGGAGGGGCCACACCGACCAGGCCTGCCGTGAGTGTCCGGCAGATGATCTGGGTGGGCTCATGGGGTCAGGCAGGGTTTCCTGGAGGAAGAGGGGACACCCAAGTCAGGGTCCTGTGGCCTCTGGAGGGCTGGATGCAGGTGGTCATGGGTGGGCAGCAGCAGAGCCTGAGGGGCCCAGAGCCTGGATGGACGGGTACCACTGACCGTTACTGAGGGCTCCCGAGTGGTGCTCGGCCGGAAGTTGGGGTCAAGAGCCCAGAGGCACAGCCTCGAGCTGGCCCTCAGGGTGGCATCTCTCCCTACAGCCTTCCCCTGCTCGGCTGGCAAGGTGTACCTGCCCTGTGGCCCGTCCAGCCTCCCCTACTGCTACGGGAAGGACAGCACCAGCTCCCTGTACGTGCACCCTCACGCCACCCACCGTGGGTCCAACAGAACCCAGAGCCCCCCCTGGGGGCCCCCTCCCTGGCCAGGGCACTGCTGCCCGGGGAGCAGGGGCTGCAGCCCACTCTACCTTCCTGCAGGGCCCTCCCGGAGGCCGGTCCCATCACCGAGGGCTGCTTCTGTCCTGAGAACACGATGATTTTCAGCAGCGACGCCCAAGTCTGTGTGCCTGCCAACTGCAGCTGTACGTCCCCAGGGCTTGGTGGGGTGGCAGGGTGACCGTGCCTGCCTGGTGGCAACCTCTGATCTCTCCCTCTGCAGGGTGCCTGGGGCCCCATGGGGAGCCAGTGGAGGTGAGTGTGGTTGGGTGGCCTGACCCTGAACCCCAGGAAGCTGAGGCAGGAGGTCCCTGAAATGCAAGTCCTGGAGTGGCCAGCGTGGGCTGGGGCTGGGGCTGGGGGCTTCCTCTCGGTGCCAGAGGCCAGAGGAAGGGCAAGGAGATTGGCCAATGGCCCAACAGGACGTAGGAGGCCCCTTTTGTTAAGTACCCTCCCTGCCCAACTTGGGGGTGACACTGGAGCTGCTTTGTGGGTACTGAGCCCCTGCCTGGCCATGTCCTCCTCTCCTTGGACCCCTTCCATCCTCACGGGGCAGGCCACCCCACAAAGCCCTTCCCACCTCATCTCCGGCCCTCCTGGGGTCTCCAGGACCAGTGCCAACCTGAGCTCCTGTCATTCTGAGTGCTGCCCCAGGTGTCCCCCGCGGGCCCCACCTTGTGAGCCAGCCTGGGCCCAGGCTGACCTGTGGCAGGCTCACACCAGCCTCCTCCGCAGCCGGGCCACACCATCAGCACCGACTGCCAGGAGTGCACCTGCCAGGACAGCTCCCAGAACCTGACCTGCCACAGGAAGCCCTGTCCCCTGCCCCCCGCCTGCCCCTTGCCCGGCTTAGTGCCTGTGCCCACGGCCCCAAAGGCTGGACAGTGCTGTCCCCAGTTCGTCTGCGGTGAGCCCTGGCCTAGTGGGGATGGCTGGAGGGGCCAGGGCAATCCACTGCTGGGGTAGGGAGACCCCTCCCTCCAGCCCCTCTGGGGACCCCAGCCGGGGTGTGGGGGAGGGTGGGGTCTGCCAACTCTCCTGGGAGCCCTGGGGAGCAGGCCCTGAGGCTGGGTGGGAACGGGGGCAGAGGGCCCGTCCCTGACTGCCTCGCTCACCTGCAGCCTGCAACACCAGCTACTGCCCGGAGCCCCAGCACTGCCCCAAGGGCTCCCGCCTGTTCCTGACCCACGAGGAGGGGGCCTGCTGCCCAAGCCAAATCTGCCGTGAGTGTCCCTGACCCTTGCACATCCATGCTGGACGCTGCAGGCTGGGGACTCTGGCCAGGGATTCCTGGGGGCATAACTGGACGAAGCCGTGGTTTGTTGGGACCGAATGTTGGCACAGATCAGATCTGATGACTCCAGCAATGAGCATCAGAACTTGCTGGTGCCCAGGAGGCCAAGGTGGCCAAACAGGGGAGGTCTCGGGTGGCATGGTGGGGTGGGCTGGGTCCCTGCCTGCCAGGGTGACAGCCTGTGTACCTCCTGGACAGGCGGAATCGGCTGCAATGTCAACGGCACCGTCTACCAGGTAAGGCCCGTCCACAGCCACAGGGACTGGGTCTCCCACTCCTGGGCTCCCTGATGGCCCCTTGGGGTAGCAGTAGAGTTCAGAGCAGACCCCCCGCAGACCACGCCTCAGAACCCTGCCCAGACCAGGGAACCGAGTCTTCATGGGCCCGGTCTGCAGCCTGGTGTGGCTGAGGCCCCAGCCTGGCCCCAGGCCCCCAGAGGTGCTGATGCTGGGTGCCTGGCCTCACTGGGGTGCCAGCAGCTGGCCACTCCTTGGTATCCTCCTGAGTACACCAGGCCTCTAGCCGGGCCCCCAGAGTGTGTGACCCCAGAGCCCCTATGGAGGGCTCATCCTTGTGACAGGGCTCTGCACCAGGAGGTGACACCAAGGGCCACCCCAGGGGTGTGGGCTGGCCTGTGGGCAGGTTGGGGAAGCTGACCTGTGAGGGCTGGGGCCTGTCCCTGGGCCCAGTCCAAGGGCACTGACACCTGGCCTAACTCCCCAGCCTGGCGCCGTGGTCTCCTCCAGCCTGTGTGAAAGGTGCTGGTGCGAGGCAGCCGGCAGCCCCCCGTCGGGCAGTTTCCTGGTCAGCTGTGAGACCCAGATCTGCAACACCCACTGCCCCCTGGTGAGTGCCGGCCCCACCACTGCCCTCGTCCCCTGGGCAGACAGCGCGAGCTCAGGCCGTACATCCACTGTCCCTGCAGGGCTTCGAATACCAAGCTCAGAGCGGGCAGTGCTGTGGAAAGTGTGTGGCGGTGAGCTGCGTCGTGAACACCAGCAGAGGCCGTGACCACTTCCTCCACGTGCGTAGCTGCGGCACCTGGGGCTCAGGGCAGGGGCTGGGAGCCTGGACAAGCAGGTCTTGGGCTCCTGGTGGGCGGGGGCCAAGGCTGCCACTCCCCTGTGGGAGCTCCAGGAAGACCCAGGCAAGGCCCTGCCCATGGATATGCAGGCAGAGAAAGCATTGTGTCCTGAGCAGGCAGGGTCCTGGGCACTGGGCACTGAGTGGACACGGTCTGGGGTACTAGGCACTGAATGGGCAGGGTCCTTGGCACTGAATGGGCAGGGTCCTGGGGCACTGGGCATTGAGTGAACAGGGTCCTGGGGTACTAGGCACTGAATGGACAGGGTCTGGGGGGCACTGGGCATTGAGCAGGCAATGTCCTGGGGCACTGGGCACTGAGTGAATGGGGTAATGGAGGCACTGGACACTGAGTGGACAGGGTTTGGGGGATATTGGACACTGAACGGGCAGGTCTTGGGGGGCAGGTCGTAGGGGTTCTAGGCACTAAGTGGGCAGGGTCCTGGGGGTTACTGAGCACTGAATGGACAGGGTCCTGGGGGCACTGGGCACTCAGTGAACAGGGTCCTGGGGCATTGACCGCTGAATGGGCAGGTCCTGGGGGGCACTGGGCACTGAGCAGGCAGGGTCCTGGGGCACTGGGCACGGGGGCACTCGGGAGTTCTCTCCAAGGCAGGTGCCTGGCAAGGCCATGATCTCCCCGTGAGGGGCACTTACCCTGCCTCCTTTCAGCCTGGTGAGTCCTGGTCAGACCCCGAGAACCGCTGTGTGACCTACCGGTGTGAGAAGCACCAAGACAGGCTCGAGGTGGTGACCGTGGAGAAGCAGTGTGCAGCACTCGGCTGCGCTCGGGTGAGCTCCAGGCCCCACCCAGTGAGGGGAGTCCTGTGGGGCCAGCGGGCCTGTGGCCCTCCTGTGGGGGCCACACCCATCTGAACCTGGCCTGCGTGTCTGCACCTCCATTTCTGGGTAGGCTGCTGAGTGGCCTCCCTGGTACTAAGAGCTGTCCCGTTTTGGCACAGGACCAGGCCCGGCTGAGCTCCGACGGCTGCTGCTTCGTCTGCCCACACGTTGGTAAGAGGGCTGGTCTGCTGGCAGTTCTGACTCCAGCCCTGGAGGTCCAGGAAACAAGTGGGTGGTGTTGACACTGCCTCACCTCCTGTGTCTGTCTGTCCCCAGAGACGTCCTGCACGCTGCACCACAGGAACCAGACCATCCGGCAGGGCAGCTGCAGCTCGGCCACGCCTGTGCGCCTCTCCTACTGCCAGGGGAACTGCGGGAACAGCACCTCCATGTACGGGACCCCTGTCCGTGGCGCCCTCCCCGATCCATGGGGAGTCCCTTGGGGCAGTGTTCACAGATGTGATCGGCAGTGGGGTGCAGTTAGGTCCACCCAGCTGGGGTGGGGCAGATAGGCAGGACCAGGAAGGGAGAGGAAGAGGGCCAGAGGGATACCACGAGGGCCACTGGGAGTTGGGGTGGGGCAGCAGGATTCTGGGACCCACAGGCCTGGCCTGATGGAATCAGCTCTTGTGTTTGCTGAGACCCCAACCCAGCTCCCCTTTGTTAATTTGCTGCAGCCAGCCATCTGGGTGTCCCTCCTGACCCTGGGACCTGGGACACACAGTGATGGCTGGAATCAGCCCTGATGGGAGCATCTGCCCCCAAGCAATTGGGGAATGAGAACTGGAAGCCGGACTCTGGCCACGGGCATGTGCAGCCTGGTGGTGTCAGGGTCTTGGCCTGGGAGGCCCGTGGCAGGGCACTGGTGCTGAGCAGACTCTGCCCGCAGGTACTCCCTGGACACCTACACGGTGGAACGCAAGTGCCAGTGCTGCCAGGAGCTGCGGACCTCACGGAAGAAGGTGAGCCTGACCTGTGCCGACGGTTCCAGCCGGACCTTCAGCTACACCCAGGCAGAGGCCTGTGGCTGCCTGGGCCAGCAGTGCCACTCACCAGGTGACACCAGCCACTCAGGATCATCGGAGTCTGAGTCCAAGAAGAGCAAAGAGCAGAGCCAGGAGTCAGAGAGCAGTAGCTGGGAGGGACTGCCCAGGCCTCCCCAGTGAGCTGGCCAGTGCTGCTGTGTCCTCTGGGACACACCAAGGAAAACGTCCTTTGAATCCTCCAAGGCCAGTAGAACATGCACCCTCGCCAAGGTGGCTGCTGTCTAGGACATGCTGTCCACCCACCATGTTCTTTTCAAGGGAGATCTGACCCTTGAGATGTCCACCTGTGCCCCCGTTCAGGAATGTGGGGTCAGTGGGGCTCTTCTGGTATCACTCTGACCTGCTCCTTGGGACTTCAGCATCACACAAAGCTCTCACTAACGTGGGATATGGGTATTGGCTGCCCTCCTACCTCAGTCATGGGCCCATGTCCCCCTCCTCAGGAAATGACCAATCTGTTTCATAAATACACTTGGAGCATTTTGCAATTTGTGGACAATGTGAATTCTTGAACTTGGACATGAACCCAGGAATAGGGTGGGATCAGCCCCAGACCCAGGAGCTCATACCCCAGGCTGGACACTAGGGGCTGAGGAGCCTAGTGAGGGCTACCTGGGGAACCCTGCTGCCTCCAGCTCCTTGGGATGCCCATCTGTTTCAAAAGGAAGATAGGAGTGACTTTAGGTTTGTCCAGAGGTGATGGTCACTGTGCAGAGGCCATTGACAGTCCAGCTACTGCCCAGAGTCAAAGAGGCATCTGGTCACAGCACAGGGAGGGTCAAGAGTGCCTCATGAATGAATGAATAAATGAAGTGAGTGAAAAAAAATCAGAGAATGAATGAGCTAATGAGTGAATGAATGAATAAGTGGGCAAGGAAATGAGAATGAGAATATGAATGAATGAGTGATTGAATGAATGAGTGATTGAATGAATCAGTGGATGAGTGATTGAATGATTCAGTGAATGAGTGAGTGAATGATCAGTGAATGAGTGATTGAAAGATCAGTGAATGAATGAGTGAATAATCAGTGAATGAGTGATTGAATGAATCAGTGAATGAATCAGTGGATGAGTGATTGAATGAATCAGTGAATGAATCAGTGGATGAGTGATTGAATGATTCAGTGAATGATCAGTGAATGATCAGTGAATGAGTGAGTGAATAATCAGTGAATGATTCAGTGAATGAGTGAGTGAATGGATCAGTGGATGAGTGAGTGAATGGATCAGTGGATGAGTGATTGAATGGATCAGTGGATGAGTGATTGAATGAATCAGTGAATGAGTGAGTGAGTGAGTGAGTGATGAATGAGCATTAGGGTATGGATGAATGACTCAGTGAGTGAGTGGGTGAGGAACTGAATCCAGGCAGCCCCACAAGTGGCATCAGGACATGTCCATGTGCCCAGGAGAGGACCTCTGAGCTGTGGCTTCAGCTGGTGAACCCACACTCCCAGGGTAGGCTTCATAGAGAGCCTCTAGATGCTGCTGCCTAGTGCCCAGCTTGGTGTGAGTGCATGTGTGGTACCTCCAAGGGCACAGGGAGCTCAGCAACTCCACAGAGGACCCAGGGACACTTTGCAGAGTGTGGACAGAGTCCTGGAAATCCACCTAGCTCCTGCTCCTCCCTGTGCCCGCCATCCACCCTCCAGAACTGCCATGATCTTGGTGGATCCCTCCTCTGTGAAGACCCAGGGAGTGAGTCAGTGAATGAGTGACACCTGGCTTTAGTCACTCAGCACCAGTTACACCAGGGGTGGAGGTGGTAGGCACTGCCGGCCCCAGGCTCCGGAGCTGGTGGAGGGGTCCAGACAGGCCTGGAATGGGCAGGGAACCTGCCAGCCCAGGGGCCACATGTTACATCAGTGCCCAGCGGGTTCAGACCTGGCCAGCCCCAGCCTAGGGCAGGCGGGGCAGGGGGAGTGCAGGCGGGGCAGGGGGAGTGCAGGTGGGGCAGATGCCAAAGAGCAAGGTGTCAGCTGGCTGGGTCCTGGCCACATGTGGGGAGACCTGGGCTGGACCTTAGAGGATGGGGGCTGACACCTGGGCACATCCTGGGGCTAAGGGTCCTGCCTAGGCCTCCTAACATCTAAGGGGTCCCAGAGCCCCTCTGTCTAGGCAGAAAGTCCTCTGACCTGTGGACATTGGGCAGGGCCCATGGAGTAGTTGGAATACGGCAGGGCGAGGTCAGACATCATCTGGATGTCCCTGTGACATCAGGAGGGCAGGGACATGGTCCTCATGTCTGTTTCTTGTCTCTCAAAGGGAACTATGAGGCCAGAGAGGCTGCATGCTGGCCGTCAGCAGCATGGACAGGGGAAGCTGGTCTCGAGTCCCTTGTTTGTGTGGGCAGTTTCCCTGGTCCCAACTCCTGGAACTGGATGTCACTGTTTCGACCACCTGCTGCCTCAGTTATCAGAACCAGGCCCAGCTGGGGAGGGGCTAGGGGCCCAGCCCTGACCCCCAGGGCTAGGCTGCTTGGTCTGAGGTCAGAGCCGGGCTGGCACACTTTGTTGGCAGGAGTGTGCTGCATGTCCTGAGCCTGCCACACGGGGACAGGTCAGGTCGAGGGCCCAGGTCCTGGGGCTGGACTTAGGTTCTTGGCAGGCCTTGTCCCTTGAGGCAGCCCCGAGTGGGGACGAAACCCCCTGAAATCTCAGGGGTGTGGCCCCTGGAGAGGGTGAGGTTGGCTTCTTAGGGTTCACATAGCGACCCCCCGGGCAGGCACTGGCTGGAGGACCACGGCCCTCCCACCCCTTCTGCCCTGTGGCCCCCAAGGCCCCCCAAGCTCCTCCTGCTCTGAGAGGTCAGGGAGTGCAGCTGGACCCAGTCCTCCCTGGGCTTTGGGTTTACAAGGGGTTCACCCTGACAGCTGCCCTCACAACAGGCGGCCTCCATGGGTGTGGGGGTCACTCTGGCAGGGCCTGCCAGCATGGAGGTTGAGGGTGCCCAGTGTTCCCCCCAGGATCTCGTCCCCCATCTGCCTCACCTGATTTGGGCTGTCTGCTCCCAGCTGTGTGGGCCACAGAGTAGATTTGGGGGGTCAACTCTGCTAGTGACCAGGTGGGGGCAGCAGAGGGGCCTTCCAGGCATGACCACTGGTGGCAGGGCAAAGCACAGCCTGGGAGCTTGGCCAGTCCTGCAGGCCTGCTCTGGGTGCCCTGCTGACCCCACTGACCTCCCATCACCCTAATTGATGATGCTGCCCCCTGGAGAGGATCAGGTGTCCCAGCAAGCCACCTCTTCCTCTCAGGGTGGGGTGGGCACTGCAGTGACTAACCCTCCACCCCCCGGAGCCCTCAGAGGCCTGCGTCACCTCCCTGCCTGGAACCATGGCATGGTAGCAGGAAGTAACCGGATCACACGTCCCTGGGCGGCAGCACCTGCCCACCCTGGCCCCCACAGTCCAGGCCAGGTTATGCAAGTCACTGTTTCCACAAAGAGACACTGAAGCAGGACATGTCCCAATCGTGTGGTGGGGCCATTTGCTCTGCCCGCAGTGCGGCCCCTCTTTCCCATTCCTCCTGAACACGGGAAGGGGTGGAATGACCGGTCACGCTGGAAATGAGCAGGAAGAGGCTGTGGGCCCAGGCTGGCTTGGGCAGCTGCTACGTGCCCCTGAGGCCCCGTGAAGCCTGCCCTGGGGCTGGGCCCGCTGTGGGGGCTGCCCGCAGGGGCCCACAGACTTGAGTTCCACCTCCTTCATCTTGGGACCCCTGCTGCGGAAGACCCTCTGTCCCAGGGCTTCTTGGAGCCTGGCAGACCTGACCCAACCCTGGCCCCCAGGGGTCAGAGCCAGGGCACTGAGGCCCCGCAGTCACCCTGGCAGGGCAGCGTGGGGTGGCACAGGTAGGAGGGGCAGAGCAAGGCAGGGACAGGGGGGAGGGGAGAGTGGTGGGGGGCAGAGGAGAAGGGGCCTCCAGACCCCTGCCACCCCCTAGAGGTCAAGGTGACAAAGCCCTGGACCGGGGGGGGGGGGCAGCCACGCAGAAGCAGGGAGGTCTCTCAGGCTTCGATGGGCAAACGCAGAGGGGTGCTGCTCACAGGGTCCCAGGACAGGGTGGCCAGGACACGAGACCCCAGCAGACCACTCTGGCTGCGGGAGCTTCCTCTCTCCCCTCAGAGGAGAATGCTCTACCCCTAAAGCCCAGGACTCCACCTTTTCACAGACAGAGCAAACCTGAGGCCGTGGAGGGCCACCCCTAAAGCCCAGGACTCCACCTTTTCACAGACAGAGCAAACCTGAGGCCGTGGAGGGCCACCCCTAGCGTGTCCTGTGGGTGGTCTCCAGGGCTGGGCAGGGGGCTGGCAAGGGTCGGAGCAGCTGCGGGGGCAGGTCCAGCGCGTGCTCTGCTCTCTCCCGTCACGGAGTGACTCAGTTCACCTGCTGGTGACGGCCCTGCTGCCATCTCACCCACCTCTGCCTGCCACCACTGTCCCAACCTGCATGCCCTCAGCTCAGGGCCCTGCCCCAGGGGTCCCAGCCTCGGTGGCCTTACCTGTGACCCTGGGGCAGGGTCTCCTGCGCTGGACTCCGCCCTGGCTCAGCCTCCACCTGGCACAAATGGCCAAGCAAGGTCAGGCCTCCTGAGCCCTGGCTGAGCCCTGGCTGAGCCCTGTCCCTCCGGGTGCTTTCCTCATCACCACTGTCCCCACAGTCCACCCCTAAGCCCCAGGCCCATCCGTGGCTGTCGGGGGGGAACTTGATGTCCTGTATCCCAAACTGGGGTGGCACTGTCCCAGCACAGACCCCCCCCCCCGTCCTCCCAGCTGCCCTGGCGAGTGAGGATGCCCAGGACCTGGGTCTCTGCCTGTGCTCACTCCCTGGTCGGGGGAGGGGGGGGGACCAGCCGTCGTCCCAGGAGGGAGCCCATGCAACTGCTGCCTTGCCAGCCCCAGCACCCGACGTGGGGCCTTGTGGGCTGAGCTGGGCTACAGGAGGGTGCCCAGAAGGGTCCCTAAAACAGATCAGACCTGTTCTTCCTCCAAGGCAAACAACCGAGACTCCGTGACACTCCAGAACAGCCAGGCTTATGCCCATCAATGGGCCCCTGGCCCGTGCCAAGCCAGGACTTGTTCTGTGAGTGTCTTGGTGTTTCCCAACTGAGGAGCAGGCCCACCACAGCCTCAGAGGCCCAATTTCCAAAGACCCCAATCTGGGCTGTGAGGAGTGGACCTCTGGGCACTCGGCAGGGCAGCCCTTCCCACCCACTGGCCCCTCCCCTGACTCTTCCACTTTGGCTGCAACCCTTCAGCTTCCACCCAGAGAGAGGAGTCCCCCTTCAGGCCCAGGGACATCTGAGCGGGAGCCAGGCGGGCCCCCAGGAGCCTGGAGCCTTAACTGTCCCCAGACGAGGGCAAAGCTTGTGCCTCCATCTCAAGACCCAACTCTCCCAATCACCCAAGAGAGGCTGTGAGGCGGGGCTCCCTACTGTCCCCACACCCAGCCTCTTCCTGCACCCTCCGTCAGCCTCCGCCTCCAATGGGCCCGGGATGGGGCAGTTCCTCTCCGTCCCTCCGGCTCCGTCTTTAGGGGTCTGTATTTCCTACTGAATGAGTTCTGTCTTGGCTGAGGGCTGTGCTCTTGGGCCTTCCATGAAGAACCATGAACAAACACTGAGGGTTCTGGTTCTGCTCAGAGCAGGCCTGCAGGCGGTCCCACATGGATGGTTCTGTATGGAAACGGTGGGGCTAAACCTTAGTGGCAGGTGGTGCCTTCAGTCCCCTGCTCCTTACACATGTCGGCCATAGACTGGGCACCTGAGCCAGGCTCGGGAAGCCCCTGCACAACTCCATAGAGACCCAGCCTCTTCTCCAGGATGTCACGGGCAGCTGTTCCCAGAGTGATGTCCCCAGGGCCATGTCCATACCTCCAACTGGGACCGCAGCAGCAATGGCTGGACCACTTTCCCAAACTGTTTCTGGAGAGGCCGGTGACGCCTTGGCTGTTGGCACGTGGGGGTATACGTGCAGTCCTGTGCTGCAGGTCTCCAGCTCCTGGATGTGCACACTCAGGGTTCACTCAGGGGTGTGGACCTACAGGAAGGGGGCTGTCCCCTGGCTGGGACTCTTCTTCCAAACCACAATGCATTGGTCCAGTATTGCCACCATCCTGAGGGGGACCTGGTGGCAGCTCCTCTGTGTCCCCAGCAGCTGGGGGACCCTGTGACCTCACACCAGCCACCCCCAAGCCAGTCCTCACCGTACCCTTCATGCTTCCTGATCACCCCAGGGTACCGTTCAGTGTTGTTTCCTGGCCACTGACCTTGGGCAGCCGGACCCCGTGACCCTCAGGAGCACACACTCACCTCCAGCCATCTGCGAATTTCTTTCCAAGCATCCACATTTGTCACGTGGTGATGTGGCCCTGGGAGGCCAGGATACAGGGACATGAAGACACCCAGCCAGGCACAAAAGCAGGGCCGAGGAGCCACACCTGGGCCTGGGCCCCTGCAAGGGTTGGGCCTGTGGGTCGGGCTGTACCTCCCCTTCCCCGGGTCCAGACCAGGACTGGGGTGTGTCTCCTGGGCTGGGTCAGGGGCCCAGGCAGGTTACGGGGAGCGGGGCCAGCAGCCTGGGTGTGGATGCCCAGCCAGCCTGGGTACCAGTTCCTCTCAGCACCAGGCCTTTGGGGAAGGCGGCCTCGGCTGCCCCAGGCCCTCTGCAAACCCCACAGTCACTGAGTCAACACCAGGTTCCTGGAGAGAAGGGAGGGCCTGTTTGCCGACTGACACTTGGCACCTCTGTCCAGGGACAGGACACGGCCCCCGCTCATGTTTGCTTCCCTCTTGTTGTCTAATCCTGAGCAAATGTGTTGGCCGCAGGGCCTGCCTCTGGCTTTGTCCTGCACGCACACCCGCCGCATCCGCTCCCACTTCTCGGCCCCTGTGCCCTGCCTGCCCACTGCCGAGAGCCAGCCCCAGGCCACGGCCCTCCACAGGGTGCTGGTGGGACAGGGGAGAGGAGGGCACACCAAGTGCCGAGGTGGGCCGGGCGTCTGGCCCCTCTGCTACCTGCTCAGGTTGGCTCTGCCCCAAGACAGCCGCCCCCCCCCCTCCAGTTCACCCCTTTCCCCTCCCCGCCTCACACTGGGGTCCATGTCCACAGGAAGCTATGGCAGTGGCCCCTCTTGGCCTCCCACTGGCTCATTCTTCAAATCACACAGAGCTTATGGGACTTTATTGTTTTTATTTTTCAGTTATTGATGGACCTTTATTTTATTTGCTTATTTATATGTGGTGCTCGGAATCAAACCCAGTACCTCACACGCGGGAGGCAAGTGCTCTGCCGCTGAGCTACAGCTCCATCCCTGGGACTTTTCATCTTGATACAGTTTTGAATTTACAGGTTAGTTGTGAAAACAGAACTCGGGGCTCCCGTGCCCCCTGCCCCGATGGGCCAGCACACACTGGGCTCTGTGTGCCACTATTTGTACCTACAGGTTTTTTTCTGAACTTCTTGAGTGTAAGAAATATACTGCTTCACCCCAAAGAGGCACGTGTGTCCACAGCACCACAGATGAGGACCCCACGAGCCAGCCACGCCCCTCACAGCTGCTCACCTCCCACGCAGGCTGATCCAAGGCCACATGGCCCAGGAGTGGCCTCTTTAGTCTCCCCTCTGGAACCTGTCCCAGCCCTCCTGTTTCTCCACCTGGACGCTTGCTCGTGTGGCCTGCGGGCTGGTCTTGGCGCACAGCAGCACCCCTGGCCTGCCACACTTAGGTTGGGGCCCCTGGGCAGAGACTCGGTGCAGACAGGCCCTCCCAGGGCTGCCCATCAGACCCGCCAACGGGAGGGCCACGTCACCACTTGGTGCAGCGCTTCCTGGGGAAGCTGCCCAACCCTGGGAATTAGTAAGAGCCTGTGGGAGACGCTGGGGACCACGCGACCCGCTGCTCCCTCAGCCTGCCTTTGCTACTCTTCGTGTCTGCCAGGGTTTCCCTTTTCCCTCCACTTTTCTCAGTAGACATTCTGCCACAGAAAGGGCTTTCTCCTCTCTTCCATTTATTTATTTTTCACTTATCAGTAAAGACTCCTATTTCAGAATGGAGACTTTTAAAGCTGTGCATTAGCTAGCAAAGTAGTGGGCTAGAAAGCTCTAAGTTTCCTCCTTTACGGAAACATTCACACCACCACCCACCACAACCCCCAAAGCAAGGAGAATCTGCCCGACCCCTTTGCCAGGGCTCTGGAGAAGAGCTGAGAGTCAAACTGAGCCAACGCCCAGCATGCAGAGGCCACTTGAGGAGAGGAGGAGTGTCTGCAGCACTTGACTCACACGCCCGTCGCCTCCCCAGACACCCACGAGTGGGTCTGGAAGAGTCGCCCCTGCCCCAGGCCAGCTGCTCCAACATGGAACTCTTGGGAGACTGGTGTGACATGCCCAGCTCCATCTGGAACTCCAGTGGGCAAAGCTTCAAGAGGCTTCACAGACTCCTGGAACAAGAGATTAAGGGTGGAGACATCCAACAGGCCGCAGGCCGAGATGAGCTGAGGGAGCATCTGGGAAATCAGGACATCCGAGGCAGCCTGTATACAGCGCATGTAGGAGGCCACAGTCATGCCCAGGCAAGACCTCATCACACGCTGATCCCTGGGCTTGGAATGAGCTGACCTCAGTGTCAGAGGACGGCTTCAACCCACAGCCAGGGTGCAAACTCTGGGGACACTTCTGTCAATCAAGGAAATCTCTTTTAAAACATCAGTGAAGAGGGGAGTGGAGTGCTGGGGAGCGGTATTGGCCAAATTATATAATTATGTTGTGTGCATGTATAAATATGTAAGAACAAATCCCATAATAACCTACAGCTATAATGCACCAATGAAAATGTTTTAAAAAATCAGTGGAACACAAGCTAAAGGAACTGCATCTTTAGCAATCACTCATGACAAAGAGTAGTCCTTGCAAAACTAGTTTGGAAACATCTGAAAAACAGTGAATTTTTACAACTTTCAACAATAAGAAAGAAAAATAAGAATAGCAAACACTGGAGAAGTGGCGGAACCCAATTTCCAGGGTTATCACATCATAGTCAAATCCCTGATTTTTCAACAAAAAAAATTTTGTTGAAAATCACAAAAATCACATGGCTCATAAAGAAACAGGAAAACATGACCCATTCAAAGGAACAAAATTAACTGACATAAATCATCCTTGAGCAAATTCAGACATCAGGACAAAGACTCTGGGACAACTGGGTTAAGTATGCTCAAAGGGCTGAAGGAAAACATAAATAAAGAAACAAAGGAAATCAGTAAGACAAAGCTTGCATAAAGCCAGGAAATCAACAAAAAGATAGGAACCATAGAACCAAACAGAAATTCTGGGGCCAAAAACTCTAATAACTGGAATGAAATCATGGCTAAAGTGTTCAAAAGCAGGCGTGAGCAGGCAGAAGGGACTCAGAGAAGCTGAACATAAATTAGAAGGATCAAGCCTGAAGAGAAGAATTAAAGGCTGGAGAAGAGTGCATAGAGTCAGAGTGACGGTGGCACAGCCCCCAGGGCCACACCAGAGTCCAGAGGAGAAGACAAAGGGAGGAAAATCATCCAAGGAGACAAGAGCCAACAACGTCCTAAATCTGATGAAACACACAAATCTGCAAATCCAAGAAGTTGTCGACCTCCAAGTAGGATAGACTCAAAAAGATCCACCTTGAGACACGTGATAGACTGTCAAAAGATGAAAACAAAGAAAGACTCTTGAAAGCAACCGGGAGGGAGTGACACGTGTCATTTGAGGGCTGCAGAATCAGCACCAGATTTGCCATCCGGAACCTGGGAGGCCAGAAGGGCAGTGGAGCATGTTTAAATTGCCAGGAGAGGAACCACCTGCCAGGAATTCCCCATCTGGCAAAAGTGTTCTCCAGGAACCAGGGAGAAGGCACAACGGCTGTCGGGTGCCTGGCCCCTGGACATGCCCAAGAGAAATGCCAAAGGAAGTCCTGCAGGCTGGAATGAAAGGATGCTAGCAGTGACTCGGGGACCTGGAGAAAGACCTCAGGAGACTTAATGCATGGGAGAACGTGAAAGGCCAGCGTTATTGTCATTTTGGCTTATAGCCCCACTTTTATTTTGTATAGGCTTTAAAAGGCAAATGCAGCTGGGTACAGTGGTGCACACCTGTAATCCCAGAGGCTCAGGAGGCTGAGGCAGGAGGGTTGTGAGTTCAAAGCCAGCCTCAGCAACTTAGCGAGGCCCTAAGCTACCCAGCGAGACTCTCTCTAAATAAAATACAAAAAGAGGCTGGGGATGTAGCTAGTGCCCCTGAGTTCAATCCCCAGTACCCCCCCCAAAAAAGGCACATGCATAAAAATAATTATAAACCCAAGTTTTAAATGTGTGAGATGCAAGGAGAGGTGACAGGGCAGTGTAGAAGTAGAGTTCTGAAGACAATTGAAGTTGTTATCCATTCAGATCAGACTATTACAGCTTCAAGAGGTTATACGTAATCCCCACACTAACCTCAAAAAAACCCTATAGAATACCCACAAATAAAATGAGGTGGGAATTGAAATTTGTCACTTCAAAAATTCAAATAGACACAAAAGGAATGTTGAAGGGAATGAGGCTCAAAAAGACAAGCAGACTCAGGCAGCAAGGGGAGGCAGCGCCGCTTCACAATCCTGGGATGAAGGTGTTGACACTCGCCCCCCGAAAGAGTGATGGGCAGACTTGGGACCAGAGCCCACCGTTGACCTCCGTGCTGTCCACAAGAATTCCCAGAACCGAGGTTTCCAATAGGCAGAGAGCGACAGGACACAGGGAAGAACCATGTTCCCTGCAGACTGTCAGCAGAAGAGAGCTGGGGAGGCTGCACCATGGGAAGAGAATCCACACTCAGGTTACAAGAGACCAAGAAAGACCTTTCGTGGGACAAGAGTCGCTCAACCTGTGAGTGCGTGTGCACCAGGCACCGGGCTCCAAGCCGCCCAGCCCTAACCTGGGCAGAACCGGAGGGTCAGACGCTAGCAGGCCTCTGGTACCTCGCTTTCAGCAGCAGATGGAGAAAGGGGACAAGACAGATGCCCAGCAGAGACCTGGTGCACACACAACCCAACGGCAGAACACACGGCTCAAGCAACGAGCAACCCGCTCCGTGACAAGCCACGGGCTCTGAGCCCCAGGAGCCAGAGTGAAATTAAAGACTGAAATCATACGGAGTGGGCTTTGCAACCACCAAGGCATGAAGCAACAGATCAACAAGAGGAGGAAAATGGACCGTCACAAATGCGTGGAGATAAAACGTGGCACTCTTAGGCACCCAGGCAGTGGGAAGAGGGGTCGGAAGGGACGGCGGACCAGTCCTAAAGCAAGAGAAACAACGCGGCCCCAGAACACTGGGCTTCAGAGTGGGAAGGTGCGCAGCCTGTGCGCGCAGCGGGAAGGAAAGACCTCTCATGGCAGCTGACCCTGTGTCCGCGGGAGCCAGGACGGGAAGGGAAACCAGACTAAAGCTGGCAGAGCAGGGTGACCAAGGTGACTTGGTGACTCGGAGCAGTGACGAGACAGCAGAGACAGGAAGCCAGCAGAACCAACAGGCTCTCTGGAAAGATCCGGGAAAGGACAAGCCTGTGATGGAAGGGCTAGGAACAAAGGAGCAGGTTCGATGGCTGAAATGGGGAAGGACAGTGACAGGACTGCGAGTGACCCCTTGAACTGACCCTGGACAGAGCTGATGCCACTCCTGGGAATTCCCCGGTGGCGCTCGCCGACTGAAGACTGTCCACTTGATGGTGGGCTCTGTCAAGAGGGAGGGCCGGGTGCCCGCCGTGGAATTCTGTAGTTCATGGCTTGGAGTTCAGCGCCAGCTCCCGGGACAGAGGCAGGGACGGAGGAGGCTGGCACAGCAAGGTGCCCGCAGGTTCCCCCAGTGCGATCCTCACGCCTGCCTGCTCAGCAGATGCTCTTAACAAGGGCTTCCTGGGTGCCACAGGAAGCCCCACACACCGCAGCTGTGAGGTGGCAACACGTGTGTCTCTAGCCCTGAACTTTCTGGTGCACAAAGAACCACGGCGCCATCGCCTGTGACCCTCTGATTATGAGCCCCTACATCAGTAGCCTTGCTGGCCAGCTCCTGAGTCCCTGTGTCTCCACCAGAGCGCACGTCCCCGATCCCAGCTGCTCTCCGTACCTGTGTGTGGTTTCCTCATCTCCCATCGACTCCCGCTGGGTTCTCGGGATCAGCCGTGAAGGCTGTGGCATTTGGTGGCCCATAGGAGAACTGGACATGGGAATTTTGATGATTAGATGAGAGGATGCTCCCAAGGATACACGTCAGACAGAAAAGGCAAGGAGCCCAAGTGTGTCATCAGGTGTGAAATAGGGGTCAGCAGGGACCCATAAAAGGGATCTCTATGTTACTTTGCTTAAGACTAGGCTGAAATCAAAGAAGGCACAGTTGTTAAAAGTCTTTAAAATTTGTTACTTGCCCCTGGTTGCCACAGTCCGGCTGCAGCAAAATAGCCGGGGAAGGTGGGGGGTGAAGAGCAACTTGTGTAGAAGGATACAGCAGGAGTGGGAGCCGTTTATTGAAGGACAGGAGGGATATATATACGTTCCACACAGCTTATCTTAATTAGCATAAACTAGACTCAGCAGTCGACCAATAAGGAATCTCCACACTTAATGGCTCGCTGGCCTTACTTCACAAACCACTCCCTCTGGCATTTTGCCAGGCGCCATCCAGACTTGTTTACAGACTCTAGCACCTGGTCCCCTAAAGAGGGAGCAGTAATAGAGACATGAGCCATGGACACTCTACTTAAAGTAATGCTTAAGGCTGGCGGGGAGACATAAACATACACCACGCTTTAGGAGAATGGTTTTATAAAAGAATGAACAGTTGAAGAACAACAGCCTTCCTTGCTTCTTGGTTTCTGTTACGTCATGTGAATTACACAGCCTGCAAGATTCACAAAGCTTATGGAAAACCAGTTAAGACAAAAGGGAAAAAATGTCTTTTACATGTAAGCTGCTTGGCCTTGACTGGCTGTCTTACCTGCTTTCACACTCTACCAGCCTGCTCTCTTAACCATTCCTCCCTAATGCTACAGCTCAGAAAGAGAAAAAAAAGGAAAGATTCCAAATGTACCGACTCTTTTTCTTAAAACATTTTTCCTGAGGATTCCACAGGCCCCCACATTCTTTAAATATGGGAACTGATTCTAATCTCAGATAAAGTAGACTCTGGCTTGATAAAGATGTTCTCTGGGTTCTTTTACTAAAAGAAAGACGTTCTTCATGTTCTTTTACTAAATTACAACCATGTAATTTCTAAAATAACTTTTATTTTTAAAAAATCTATACTTTTGAGCTCGTGATTTTATGGTAAATTCACATTTGATCTTGTGTGTCTAAAATAATGCATTTTTTCCTGATAACTTCTACTTTATCTAATTATGGAGGTTTTACACTTTGTTTGGAGGCCAATTTTTCTAGGGATGGTGGTGTTGGGAGTGGATCTGATAGCCATCAAGGACAAATGGCCAGCTATCTGAATGCTTAATTTCAGTGTCCATCATGGCTGTTAGATTTTACACCTAGCATTTCCAATTGTATAGGCCTGTCCTATATTTAAGTCATGATATAAGTCTGATGGACTTTATTTTAATTTATAATAGGTTAAATATAATAGAAACTTTTATAAACATCTATAAAATTGTCTGTTACCTGTGGAGCTCCCCTTACAAAAAAGTTACAAAGAACTTTTTGTTTTGTGTATGTGTGCACACCTGTGTATTGTGTTTATATATGTACTTGTGTCTATGTATTATATATATTATATACATGGCATCAAAATTGGCATATAGATAAAGGAATGCTCATAAATTAAAATTTAAATAAGAAATGGATCCACATATTTTTTAGTTTGTGTGACTTAAAAAAGAAGTACAGTATAAATTGGGTAAAGAGATAAAAATAAAGATATCTTTAAAAAGTCTTTCTGGGGGTCAGACAATAAAGGGTTGATTTGTATAAAATGTAATGTAATATCCATTGCTTCTAGAATTTTTCTTCAACAAGAAAGAGATGGTTAATAATGTTAACTACATTTGTCTGATATTTTGGCTTTTACAGTTAAAAATAAGAAAATTAGACTTCACATAAATCAGATTAATTTTCATAAATGTGTTTGTTAAAGGAGACATCTGATTAATCTACAAAATTAAAATGCAAAAACATCAACTGCTAAATATAAAATCAAGCACTGTTAACTTCTTAAATTCCTTAAGATATTTAAACATTAAATATGTCTTCATAAATTGGTAAATGAAAAAAGTAAGATTGCTTTGCTTCTAGTCTTTACTAAAAACAAAATGATTGAGGACTAAACTTCTACTTTCATGTATTGTACTAGAAACAAGGGTTAAGAAAATGTCCTCAAAGGATGATAAAATACCACTATTTTAATGGGACCTAAAAAGCCTTCAGTTTTCAGACTCGGCTTCGGGAGCCCTCAAGGCCAGCGCTCTCCGCAGTGATGGGAAGAAGAGTCGGAGCCAGTTACAGTGATTCCCACTCCTCCACCTGCCCTGTATCCTTCACTGTCCAGGCTAAAAAAATTAAATTTGTATGTACCAGTTTGTCTGTTTTAAAGGTTCTAGGAATAAAAACGTATTTGGGGATAAAAAGTAAAAAAACAAAATGTTTCTGAATAAAAAAGTCTTTTGTGTGAAAAAGTGAAAAAGTTAAAAAAAATGGCTAAGTAAGACACAAAGGGTTTGTGGAGGGTAAATCTAAAAAAATGTGTGTAATTAAATTGGTATATGTACTTAACATAATATGCAATTTAAAGACTTTTCCTCTTTTAAAAGGAAAATTCTTAATCTATAAGACTGAAGGCCTTGAACAGGTCTCTGGGATGGAACATCTTACAAAAATGAATAAGTAAAAACTGACATTTTCACAGACATTTGTTGCCGCAGCCCGGCTGGCTGGGCAAAATAATGGGGGGCGGGGGGCGAGTGAGGAGGAACTTGTGAAAGCTGATACAGCAGGAGTGGGAGCCCTTTATTGTGGGACAGGAGGGGTATATATACAGAACTGAATACACAGCTTGACTTAATTAACATAAACTAGACACAGCAGTCAACCAATAAGGAATCCTCATCATCTTAATGTTACACACAGCTTAACTTAACTGCCATACTCTAGACACAGCAGTCAGTCATTAAGGAATCTCTATCATCTTAATGGCTCGCTGGCTTACTTCTCAAACCACTCCCTCTGGCAAAGTGCCAGGCGCCATCTTGCCTCGTCTGTGGTCCTCATCAATTTGTTACATTTCAGGAGGGAGTAGGCAGACTCCTAGGATAGCTGCTTCCATACCAATAGGTAGGGACCCATGGTTAACTAGGCTTCCTGGAAAAATCAGAGAGGGAGGGGAATCTGACTCTTTCCATAAGTCAAATATTAATGTACTGATATATACCAAAGTTGATCCTCTATATGTTAAAGTCATAAGAATTTCTGAAAATATTAATTTGCTCTTACTTATCAAGATAATTTCTTATGTCTGTTAAATTTTATTAATTAGAAAAAAATAGTCTTATTTTTTTCTAATTAATAAAATTTGTCCAACTCTGGTTAAACAACCACTGTTATTTTGGAGGATTATACCACATTGCTAAGCCAAAATTCTTCTTCAAAAGCTAAACCTAGTTAATATAAAAACATCAGTGTAATTGTGGTACTGTTACCAGCTTCTTTGTATTCTAAAAGTATTCCTATACAAGTTTTCAAAATGTAAGGTTTAAGAGAACACTTTACCAAGCTGGTGCTCTCCAAACTGAAGTTCTCTGTAACAGTGGTCTCTTACAGACTTATATAAAAATATCAAATTTAGTTGGAAGTTTATGTCATTTAACATTTTGAAATTCAATAAGAATAATATAAGTTTTAAAATTTTGTGTTACTCTCTACACTAAGATGGGAATTTGAGTGCATTTTTATTTTTTATTTTATTTTTTTTAAAGAGAGAGTGAGAGAAAGAGGGGGACAGAGAGAGAGAGAATTTTAACATTTATTTATTTTTTCTTAGTTCTCCGCGGACACAACATCTTCGTTTGTATGTGGTGCTGAGGATCGAACCCGGGCCACACGCACGCTAGGCGAGCGCGCTACTGCTTGAGCCACATCCCCAGCCCCAGTTGAGTGCATTTTTAAAAGGCAATAAGGAGAGCCTTATTGGTTCATTTAAAATTCTATTATTTATTTAAAAGTTAACAATATGGGATGTAAAGATATTTTGCCACTTTCCAAAAAAAAAAAAAAAAAAGTTAAAACCTCTCTTGTTTGATCCATGTAATGCTAAATTATGTTAACTGATTCATATAGACTCAAAAAATCATATTTAAAAAAATTTATAAAATGATATTTGAGAAAGAGATTAAGGTCAGTTTCATAAGTGAAACACCTAAGATGTGTCAAGAGGTCACTTCACCTGAGTTAAGACTCTGCCTCTCACCTTGTTCCCTGTTACGATAACCACTCAAGTTCACTTAAAGTCAAGTTCAGAAGCGAGTACAAAGATGACTGTGATCTTAAAATAAACAGAAATTATAATAAGTAGCTAAATAAAGGTTTTGATTACAAGTCCTCTTCTTCTTAATATTTGAGCAGCCTAATTATAAGACTGTGATTTGTCCACAAAACTTTAAAACTGAAACTGATGTTTTACATATTCTCAGTGAACTTAAAGTCATTGGGAGATATCACCTAGAGATTTAAGACCTTTATTGGCCACCGTGTGTGGTGTTCCCGCTCTGGCCTCTCCTGGACGGCTCAGTACAGGAGCAAGGCTACATTCACAAAGGTTGAAACTGCCCTCAAGGCTGCAAGTCTTACTGGAATCAATTCACAGGAGCCTATACGCCTGTTGATGCTCCCTACGTCTCCTCTCCTCCAGGGGCCGTACGGCCACCTTCAGGAGTTCTTGAATAGCCTTGCTCACGCTCCTCCAAAACCTTTAACCCCCTTTCAGAGCTTGGTTGCTCAACTTACTCTAAAAGACAGAAGCCGAGCCTTCCTTCATTGCGGTGCCCTTTTCTGTTGAACTACAACGGTGACTTTGACAATCCCTACAGGGAGGTGAATTTGCTAATTTTTCTGATCAGTAAAATATACACATGAAGTCATTGCTCACTGTGGAGTTCCTTTTATGCTCTCTTGGTTTCAAATTGTGCTGCCAAGGATCGCAGTGCAGCTCAGCGACACACGGCTCTGACTTCAGTAGGCCCGCAGGTCTGGCCTGGGGAGAGACTCGCAGGCACAACAATGGGACAGGCCAGATCCAGCCATCGTGTGGGGTAGAAGTCAGAAACAGCAGCTCATCCTATTTGGGTACCTGAACATGCTGTTAGTCATCATCATGAAGGTTCTTGAGCCGCAGTTCAAATGACTGAAGCTCATCCTTGGGGAACAAGAGGTTGAAGAAGAAGTGGAAGAGGACTCACCAGACCCGGATCCCACACTGCCGGCATGGGAGTGGAGAGGGACCCGTGCATCAGGCTGAACAGTGGCCAACCAGCGGGGAGGCCCCAGTCTCCAGCCATGCTGGCATTTTAAGCTCTCAGGTAAGTAGGATTCATGGAGAAACCTATTGGATTTATGTCCCAATCCACCTTTAGTACATCCAGCTGTGTGGCCAGTATTTACTAGTGATACACACACGATGGGAGGCCTTTTAGATAAACATGTTACCCCTGTTCATTCAGCTGCATTTAATGATACTGGATGCCGTGAGTCTACCTGTATGTTGGTCCCACAGTCACATACTGGATGTTTAAAAGTGGTCCCAAGGGCTGGGGCTGGGGCTCAGTGGTAGAGCGCTTGCCTAGTGTGTGCAAGGCCCCAAGTTCAATCCTCAGCACCACATAAAAATGAATAAATAAAACAAAGTATTTAAGAGAAATGTCCACAAATGATGAGACAGTATATGGGGGAGCCAAGTAGCCAGTCCCTGGCCCTTGGAATGTAACTAAATATTTCCACAGTTATAAAAAACAGGACAACCCAATGACCATGTTTCCTACAGAGCACCCACCAATACCTCACTGTCCTAAACACACTACTACAGAGCACCCACCAATCCCTCACTGTCCTAAACACACTACTGCAGAGCACCCACCAATCCCTCACTGTCCTAAACACACTACTACAGAGCACCCACCAATACCTCACTGCCCTAAACACACTACTGCAGAGCACCCACCAATACCTCACTGTCCTAAACACACTACTACAGAGCACCCACCAATACCTCACTGTCCTAAACACACTACTGCAGAGCACCCACCAATACCTCACTGTCCTAAACACACTACTGCAGAGCACCCACCAATACCTCACTGTCCTAAACACACTACTGCAGAGCACCCACCAATACCTCACTGTCCTAAACACACTACTACAGAGCACCCACCAATACCTCACTGTCCTAAACACACTACTGCAGAGCACCCACCAATACCTCACTGTCCTAAACACACTACTGCAGAGCACCCACCAATACCTCACTGTCCTAAACACACTACTACAGAGCACCCACCAATACCTCACTGCCCTAAACACACTACTGCAGAGCACCCACCAATACCTCACTGTCCTAAACACACTACTACAGAGCACCCACCAATACCTCACTGCCCTAAACACACTACTGCAGAGCACCCACCAATACCTCACTGTCCTAAACACACTACTGCAGAGCACCCACCAATACCTCACTGTCCTAAACACACTACTACAGAGCACCCACCAATACCTCACTGCCCTAAACACACTACTGCAGAGCACCCACCAATACCTCACTGCCCTAAACACACTACTGCAGAGCACCCACCAATATCTCACTGTCCTAAACACACTACTGCAGAGCACCCACCAATACCTCACTGTCCTAAACACACTACTACAGAGCACCCACCAATACCTCACTGTCCTAAACACACTACTGCAGAGCACCCACCAATACCTCACTGTCCTAAACACACTACTACAGAGCACCCCCCAATACCTCACTGTCCTAAACACACTACTACAGAGCACCCACCAATACCTCACTGTCCTAAACACACTACTGCAGAGCACCCACCAATACCTCACTGTCCTAAACACACTACTGCAGAGCACCCACCAATACCTCACTGTGCTAAACACACTACTGCAGAGCACCCACCAATACCTCACTGTGCTAAACACACTACTGCAGAGCACCCACCAATACCTCACTGTCATAAACACACTACTGCAGAGCACCCACCAATACCTCACTGCCCTAAACACACTACTACAGAGCACCCACCAATACCTCACTGTGCTAAACACACTACTACAGAGCACCCACCAATACCTCACTGCCCTAAACACACTACTGCAGAGCACCCACCAATACCTCACTGTCCTGAACACACTACTGCAGAGCACCCACCAATACCTCACTGTCCTAAACACACTACTACAGAGCACCCACCAATACCTCACTGTCCTAAACACACTACTACAGAGCACCCACCAATACCTCACTGTCCTGAACACACTACTGCAGAGCACCCACCAATACCTCACTGTCCTAAACACACTACTGCAGAGCACCCACCAATACCTCACTGTCCTAAACACACTACTACAGAGCACCCACCAATACCTCACTGTCCTAAACACACTACTGCAGAGCACCCACCAATACCTCACTGTCCTAAACACACTACTGCAGAGCACCCACCAATACCTCACTGTCCTAAACACACTACTACAGAGCACCCACCAATACCTCACTGTCCTAAACACACTACTACAGAGCACCCACCAATACCTCACTCCCCTAAACACACTACTACAGAGCACCCACCAATACCTCACTGTCCTAAACACACTACTGCAGAGCACCCACCAATACCTCACTGTCCTAAACACACTACTACAGAGCACCCACCAATACCTCACTGTCCTAAACACACTACTGCAGAGCACCCACCAATACCTCACTGTCCTAAACACACTACTACAGAGCACCCACCAATACCTCACTGTCCTAAACACACTACTACAGAGCACCCACCAATACCTCACTGTCCTAAACACACTACTACAGAGCACCCACCAATACCTCACTGTCCTAAACACACTACTGCAGAGCACCCACCAATACCTCACTGTCCTAAACACACTACTACAGACCACCCACCAATACTTCACTGTCCTAAACACACTACTACAGAGCACCCACCAATACCTCACTGCCCTAAACACACTACTGCAGAGCACCCACCAATACCTCACTGCCCTAAACACACTACTGCAGAGCACCCACCAATACCTCACTGTCCTAAACACACTACTGCAGAGCACCCACCAATACCTCACTGTCCTAAACTCACTACTGCAGAGCACCCACCAATACCTCACTCTCCTAAACACACTACTGCAGAGCACCCACCAATACCTCACTGTGCTAAACACACTACTACAGAGCACCCACCAATACCTCACTGTCCTAAACACAATACTGCAGAGCACCCACCAATACCTCACTGTCCTAAACACACTACTGCAGAGCACCCCCCAATACCTCACTGCCATAAACACACTACTACAGAGCACCCACCAATACCTCACTGTCCTAAACACACTACTGCAGAGCACCCACCAATACCTCACTGTCCTAAACACACTACTACAGAGCACCCACCAACACCTCACTGTCCTAAACACACTACTGCAGAGCACCCACCAATACCTCACTGTCCTAAACACACTACTGCAGAGCACCCACCAATACCTCACTGTCCTAAACACACTACTGCAGAGCACCCACCAATACCTCACTGTCCTAAACACACTACTGCAGAGCACCCCCCAATACCTCACTGTCCTAAACACACTACTACAGAGCACCCACCAATACCTCACTGTCCTAAACACACTACTACAGAGCACCCACCAATACCTCACTGTCCTAAACACACTACTGCAGAGCACCCACCAATACCTCACTGTCCTAAACACACTACTGCAGAGCACCCACCAATACCTCACTGCCCTAAACACACTACTGCAGAGCACCCACCAATACCTCACTGTCCTAAACACACTACTGCAGAGCACCCACCAATACCTCACTGTCCTAAACACACTACTGCAGAGCACCCACCAATACCTCACTGTCCTAAACACACTACTACAGAGCACCCACCAATACCTCACTGTCCTAAACACACTACTGCAGAGCACCCACCAATACCTCACTGTCCTAAACACACTACTGCAGAGCACCCACCAATACCTCACTGTCCTAAACACACTACTACAGAGCACCCACCAATACCTCACTGTCCTAAACACACTACTGCAGAGCACCCACCAATACCTCACTGTCCTAAACACACTACTACAGAGCACACACCAATACCTCACTGTCCTAAACACACTACTACAGAGCACCCACCAATACCTCACTGTCCTAAACACACTACTGCAGAGCACCCACCAATACCTCACTGTCCTAAACACACTACTGCAGAGCACCCACCAATACCTCACTGTCCTAAACACACTACTACAGAGCACCCACCAATACCTCACTGTCCTAAACACACTACTGCAGAGCACCCACCAATACCTCACTGTCCTAAACACACTACTACAGAGCACACACCAATACCTCACTGTCCTAAACACACTACTGCAGAGCACCCACCAATACCTCACTGTCCTAAACACACTACTGCAGAGCACCCACCAATACCTCACTGTCCTAAACACACTACTACAGAGCACCCACCAATACCTCACTGTCCTAAACACACTACTGCAGAGCACCCACCAATACCTCACTGCCCTAAACACACTACTGCAGAGCACCCACCAATACCTCACTGTCCTAAACACACTACTGCAGAGCACCCAGCAATACCTCACTGTCCTAAACACACTACTGCAGAGCACCCACCAATACCTCACTGTCCTAAACACACTACTGCAGAGCACCCACCAATACCTCACTGTCCTAAACACACTACTGCAGAGCACCCACCAATACCTCACTGTCCTAAACACACTACTACAGTGCACCCACCAATACCTCACTGTCCTAAACACACTACTGCAGAGCACCCACCAATACCTCACTGTCCTAAACACACTACTGCAGAGCACCCCCAATACCTCACTGTCCTAAACACACTACTGCAGAGCACCCACCAATACCTCACTGTCCTAAACACACTACTACAGAGCACCCACCAATACCTCACTGTCCTAAACACACTACTGCAGAGCACCCACCAATACCTCACTGTCCTAAACACACTACTGCAGAGCACCCACCAATACCTCACTGTCCTAAACACACTACTACAGAGCACCCACCAATACCTCACTGCCCTAAACACACTACTGCAGAGCACCCACCAATACCTCACTGTCCTATACACACTACTACAGAGCACCCACCAATACCTCACTGTCCTAAACACACTACTACAGAGCACCCACCAATACCTCACTGTCCTAAACACACTACTACAGAGCACCCACCAATACCTCACTGCCCTAAACACACTACTGCAGAGCACCCACCAATACCTCACTGCCCTAAACACACTACTGCAGAGCACCCACCAATACCTCACTGTCCTAAACACACTACTGCAGAGCACCCACCAATACCTCACTGTCCTAAACTCACTACTGCAGAGCACCCACCAATACCTCACTCTCCTAAACACACTACTGCAGAGCACCCACCAATACCTCACTGTGCTAAACACACTACTACAGAGCACCCACCAATACCTCACTGTCCTAAACACAATACTGCAGAGCACCCACCAATACCTCACTGTCCTAAACACACTGCTACAGAGCACCCACCAATACCTCACTGTCCTAAACACACTACTGCAGAGCACCCCCCAATACCTCACTGTCCTAAACACACTACTACAGATCACCCACCAATACCTCACTGTCCTAAACACACTACTGCAGAGCACCCACCAATACCTCACTGCCCAAAACACACTACTGCAGAGCACCCACCAATACCTCACTGTCCTAAACACACTACTGCAGAGCACCCACCAATACCTCACTGTCCTAAACACACTACTGCAGAGCACCCACCAATACCTCACTGTCCTAAACACACTACTGCAGAGCACCCACCAATACCTCACTGTCCTAAACACACTACTACAGAGCACCCACCAATACCTCACTGTCCTAAACACACTACTACAGAGCACCCACCAATACCTCACTGTCCTAAACACACTACTGCAGAGCACCCACCAATACCTCACTGTCCTAAACACACTACTACAGAGCACACACCAATACCTCACTGTCCAAAACACACTACTGCAGAGCACCCACCAATACCTCACTGTCCTAAACACACTACTGCAGAGCACCCACCAATACCTCACTGTCCTAAACACACTACTACAGAGCACCCACCAATACCTCACTGTCCTAAACACACTACTGCAGAGCACCCACCAATACCTCACTGCCCTAAACACACTACTGCAGAGCACCCACCAATACCTCACTGTCCTAAACACACTACTGCAGAGCACCCAGCAATACCTCACTGTCCTAAACACACTACTGCAGAGCACCCACCAATACCTCACTGTCCTAAACACACTACTGCAGAGCACCCACCAATACCTCACTGTCCTAAACACACTACTGCAGAGCACCCACCAATACCTCACTGTCCTAAACACACTACTGCAGAGCACCCACCAATACCTCACTGTCATAAACACACTACTGCAGAGCACCCACCAATACCTCACTGTGCTAAACACACTACTGCAGAGCACCCCCCAATACCTCACTGTCCTAAACACACTACTACAGAGCACCCACCAATACCTCACTGTCCTAAACACACTACTACAGAGCACCCACCAATACCTCACTGTCCTAAACACACTACTGCAGAGCACCCACCAATACCTCACTGTCCTAAACACACTACTACAGAGCACCCACCAATACCTCACTGCCCTAAACACACTACTGCAGAGCACCCACCAATACCTCACTGTCCTAAACACACTACTGCAGAGCACCCACCAATACCTCACTGTCCTAAACACACTACTGCAGAGCACCCACCAATACCTCACTGTGCCAAAACACACTACTACAGAGCACCCACCAATACCTCACTGTCCTAAAAACACTACTGCAGAGCACCCACCAATACCTCACTGTCCTAAACACACTACTACAGAGCACCCAGCAATACCTCACTGCCCTAAACACACTACTACAGAGCACCCACCAATACCTCACTGTCCTAAACACACTACTACAGAGCACCCACCAATACCTCACTGTCCTAAACACACTACTGCAGAGCACCCCCCAATACCTCACTGTCCTAAACACACTACTGCAGAGCACCCACCAATACCTCACTGTCCTAAACACACTACTACAGAGCACCCCCCAATACCTCACTGTCCTAAACACACTACTACAGAGCACCCACCAATACCTCACTGTCCTAAACACACTACTACAGAGCACCCACCAATACCTCACTGTCCTAAACACACTACTGCAGAGCACCCACCAATACCTCACTGTCCTAAACACACTACTGCAGAGCACCCACCAATACCTCACTGTCCTAAACACACTACTACAGAGCACCCACCAATACCTCACTGTCCTAAACACACTACTGCAGAGCACCCACCAATACCTCACTGTCCTAAACACACTACTACAGAGCACCCAGCAATACCTCACTGTCCTAAACACACTACTGCAGAGCACCCACCAATACCTCACTGTCCTAAACACACTACTACAGAGCACCCACCAATACCTCACTGTCCTAAACACACTACTACAGAGCACCCACCAATACCTCACTGTCCTAAACACACTACTGCAGAGCACCCACCAATACCTCACTGTCCTAAACACACTACTACAGAGCACCCACCAATACCTCACTGTCCTAAACACACTACTACAGAGCACCCACCAATACCTCACTGTCCTAAACACACTACTACAGAGCACCCACCAATACCTCACTGTCCTAAACACACTACTACAGAGCACCCACCAATACCTCACTGTCCTAAACACACTACTACAGAGCACCCACCAATACCTCACTGTCCTAAACACACTACTGCAGAGCACCCACCAATACCTCACTGTCCTAAACACACTACTACAGAGCACCCACCAATACCTCACTGTCCTAAACACACTACTACAGAGCACCCACCAATACCTCACTGTCCTAAACACACTACTACAGAGCACCCACCAATACCTCACTGTCCTAAACACACTACTACAGAGCACCCACCAATACCTCACTGTCCTAAACACACTACTACAGAGCACCCACCAATACCGCACTGTCCTAAACACACTACTACAGAGCACCCACCAATACCGCACTGTCCTAAACACACTACTACAGAGCACCCACCAATACCTCACTGTCCTAAAAACACTACTGCAGAGCACCCACCAATACCTCACTGTCCTAAACACACTACTGCAGAGCACCCACCAATACCTCACTGTCCTAAACACACTACTACAGAGCACCCACCAATACCTCACTGTCCTAAACACACTACTACAGAGCACCCACCAATACCTCACTGTCCTAAACACACTACTACAGAGCACCCACCAATACCTCACTGTCCTAAACACACTACTACAGAGCACCCACCAATACCTCACTGTCCTAAACACACTACTACAGAGCACCCACCAATACCTCACTGTCCTAAACACACTACTACAGAGCACCCACCAATACCTCACTGTCCTAAACACACTACTGCAGAGCACCCACCAATACCTCACTGTCCTAAACACACTACTGCAGAGCACCCACCAATACCTCACTGTCCTAAACACACTACTGCAGAGCACCCACCAATACCTCACTGTCCTAAACACACTACTGCAGAGCACCCACCAATACCTCACTGTCCTAAACACACTACTACAGAGCACCCACCAATACCTCACTGTCCTAAACACACTACTGCAGAGCACCCACCAATATCTCACTGTCCTAAACACACTACTACAGAGCACCCACCAATACCTCACTGTCCTAAACACACTACTACAGAGCACCCACCAATACCTCACTGTCCTAAACACACTACTGCAGAGCACCCACCAATACCTCACTGTCCTAAACACACTACTGCAGAGCACCCACCAATACCTCACTGTCCTAAACACACTACTGCAGAGCACCCACCAATACCTCACTGTCATAAACACACTACTGCAGAGCACCCACCAATACCTCACTGCCCTAAACACACTACTGCAGAGCACCCACCAATACCTCACTGTCCTAAACACACTACTGCAGAGCACCCACCAATACCTCACTGTCCTAAACACACTACTGCAGAGCACCCCCAATACCTCACTGTCCTAAACACACTACTACAGAGCACCCACCAATACCTCACTGTCCTAAACACACTACTACAGAGCACCCACCATACCTCACTGCCCTAAACACACTACTACAGAGCACCCACCAATACCTCACTGTCCTAAACACACTACTACAGAGCACCCACCAATACCTCACTGCCCTAAACACACTACTGCAGAGCACCCACCAATACCTCACTGTCCTAAACACACTACTACAGAGCACCCCCCAATACCTCACTGTCCTAAACACACTACTGCAGAGCACCCACCAATACCTCACTGTCCTAAACACACTACTGCAGAGCACCCACCAATACCTCACTGTCCTAAACACACTACTGCAGAGCACCCACCAATACCTCACTGCCCTAAACACACTACTACAGAGCACCCACCAATACCTCACTGTGCTAAACACACTACTACAGAGCACCCCCCAATACCTCACTGTCCTAAACACACTACTGCAGAGCACCCACCAATACCTCACTGTCCTAAACACACTACTACAGAGCACCCACCAATACCTCACTGTCCTAAACACACTACTACAGAGCACCCCCCAATACCTCACTGTCCTAAACACACTACTGCAGAGCACCCACCAATACCTCACTGTCCTAAACACACTACTGCAGAGCACCCACCAATACCTCACTGTCCTCAACACACTACTACAGAGCACCCACCAATACCTCACTGTCCTAAACACACTACTGCAGAGCACCCACCAATACCTCACTGTCCTAAACACACTACTGCAGAGCACCCACCAATACCTCACTGTCCTAAACACACTACTGCAGAGCACCCACCAATACCTCACTGTCCTAAACACACTACTGCAGAGCACCCACCAATACCTCACTGTCCTAAACACACTACTGCAGAGCACCCACCAATACCTCACTGTCCTAAACACACTACTGCAGAGTACCCACCAATACCTCACTGCCCTAAACACACTACTGCAGAGCACCCACCAATACCTCACTGCCCTAAACACACTACTGCAGAGCACCCACCTATACCTCACTGTCCTAAACACACTACTGCAGAGCACCCACCAATACCTCACTGTCCTAAACTCACTACTGCAGAGCACCCACCAATACCTCACTCTCCTAAACACACTACTGCAGAGCACCCACCAATACCTCACTGTGCTAAACACACTACTACAGAGCACCCACCAATACCTCACTGTCCTAAACACAATACTGCAGAGCACCCACCAATACCTCACTGTCCTAAACACACTACTGCAGAGCACCCACCAATACCTCACTGTCCTAAACACACTACTGCAGAGCACCCACCAATACCTCACTGTCCTAAACACACTACTACAGAGCACCCACCAATACCTCACTGTCCTAAACACACTACTACAGAGCACCCACCAATACCTCACTGTCCTAAACACACTACTGCAGAGCACCCACCAATACCTCACTGTCCTAAACACACTACTACAGAGCACCCACCAATACCTCACTGTCCTAAACACACTACTGCAGAGCACCCACCAATACCTCACTGTCCTATACACACTACTACAGAGCACCCACCAATACCTCACTGTCCTAAACACACTACTACAGAGCACCCACCAATACCTCACTGTCCTAAACACACTACTGCAGAGCACCCACCAATACCTCACTGTCCTAAACACACTACTACAGAGCACCCACCAATACCTCACTGTCCTAAACACACTACTACAGAGCACCCACCAATACCTCACTGTCCTAAACACACTACTGCAGAGCACCCACCAATACCTCACTGTCCTAAACACACTACTGCAGAGCACCCACCAATACCTCACTGCCCTAAACACACTACTACAGAGCACCCACCAATACCTCACTGCCCTAAACACACTACTGCAGAGCACCCACCAATACCTCACTGTCCTAAACACACTACTACAGAGCACCCACCAATACCTCACTGTCCTAAACACACTACTACAGAGCACCCACCAATACCTCACTGTCCTAAACACACTACTACAGAGCACCCACCAATACCTCACTGTCCTAAACACACTACTGCAGAGCACCCACCAATACCTCACTGTCCAAAACTCACTACTGCAGAGCACCCACCAATACCTCACTCTCCTAAACACACTACTGCAGAGCACCCACCAATACCTCACTGTGCTAAACACACTACTACAGAGCACCCACCAATACCTCACTGTGCTAAACACAATACTGCAGAGCACCCACCAATACCTCACTGTCCTAAACACACTACTGCAGAGCACCCACCAATACCTCACTGTCCTAAACACACTACTGCAGAGCACCCACCAATACCTCACTGCCCTAAACACACTACTGCAGAGCACCCACCAATACCTCACTGTCCTAAACACACTACTGCAGAGCACCCACCAATACCTCACTGTCCTAAACACACTACTGCAGAGCACCCACCAATACCTCACTGTCCTAAACACACTACTGCAGAGCACCCACCAATACCTCACTGTCCTAAACACACTACTACAGAGCACCCACCAATACCTCACTGTCCTAAACACACTACTGCAGAGCACCCACCAATACCTCACTGTCCTAAACACACTACTGCAGAGCACCCACCAATACCTCACTGCCCTAAACACACTACTGCAGAGCACCCACCAATACCTCACTGTCCTAAACACACTACTGCAGAGCACCCACCAATACCTCACTGTCCTAAACACACTACTGCAGAGCACCCACCAATACCTCACTGTCCTAAACACACTACTGCAGAGCACCCACCAATACCTCACTGTCCTAAACACACTACTGCAGAGCACCCACCAATACCTCACTGTCCTAAACACACTACTACAGAGCACCCACCAATACCTCACTGTCCTAAACACACTACTGCAGAGCACCCACCAATACCTCACTGTCCTAAACACACTACTGCAGAGCACCCACCAATACCTCACTGTCCTAAACACACTACTGCAGAGCACCCACCAATACCTCACTGTCCTAAACACACTACTGCAGAGCACCCACCAATACCTCACTGTCCTAAACACACTACTGCAGAGCACCCACCAATACCTCACTGTCCTAAACACACTACTACAGAGCACCCACCAATACCTCACTGTCCTAAACACACTACTGCAGAGCACCCACCAATACCTCACTGTCCTAAACACACTACTGCAGAGCACCCACCAATACCTCACTGTCCTAATCACACTACTACAGAGCACCCACCAATACCTCACTGTCCTAAACACACTACTGCAGAGCACCCACCAATACCTCACTGTCCTAAACACACTACTACAGAGCACCCACCAATACCTCACTGTCCTAAACACACTACTGCAGAGCACCCACCAATACCTCACTGTCCTGAACACACTACTACAGAGCACCCACCAATACCTCACTGTCCTAAACACACTACTGCAGAGCACCCACCAATACCTCACTGTCCTGAACACACTACTACAGAGCACCCACCAATACCTCACTGTCCTAAACACACTACTGCAGAGCACCCACCAATACCTCACTGTCCTAAACACACTACTGCAGAGCACCCACCAATACCTCACTGTCCTAAACACACTACTACAGAGCACCCACCAATACCTCACTGTCCTAAACACACTACTGCAGAGCACCCCCCAATACCTCACTGTCCTAAACACACTACTGCAGAGCACCCACCAATACCTCACTGTCCTAAACACACTACTACAGATCACCCACCAATACCTCACTGTCCTAAACTCACTACTACAGAGCACCCACCAATACCTCACTGTCCTAAACACACTACTGCAGAGCACCCACCAATACCTCAATGTCCTATACACACTACTGCAGAGCACCCACCAATACCTCACTGTCCTAAACACACTACTGCAGAGCACCCACCAGTACCTCACTGTCCTAAACACACTACTGCAGAGCACCCACCAATACCTCACTGTCCTAAACACACTACTGCAGAGCACCCACCAATACCTCACTGTCCTAAACACACTACTGCAGAGCACCCACCAATACCTCACTGTCCTAAACACACTACTGCAGAGCACCCACCAATACCTCACTGTCCTAAACTCACTACTACAGAGCACCCACCAATACCTCACTGTCCTAAACACACTACTGCAGAGCACCCACCAATACCTCAATGTCCTATACACACTACTGCAGAGCACCCACCAATACCTCACTGTCCTAAACACAGTACTGCAGAGCACCCACCAGTACCTCACTGTCCTAAACACACTACTGCAGAGCACCCACCAATACCTCACTCTCCTAAACACACTACTACAGAGCACCCACCAATACCTCACTGTCCTAAACACACTACTGCAGAGCACCCACCAATACCTCACTGTCCTAAACACACTACTGCAGAGCACCCACCAATACCTCACTGTCTTAAACACACTACTGCAGAGCACCCACCAATACCTCACTGTGCTAAACACACTACTACAGAGCACCCACCAATACCTCACTGTCCTAAACACACTACTACAGAGCACCCACCAATACCTCACTGTCCTAAACACACTACTGCAGAGCACCCACCAATACCTCACTGTCCTAAACACACTACTACAGAGCACCCACCAATACCTCACTGCCCTAAACACACTACTGCAGAGCACCCACCAATACCTCACTGTGCTAAACACACTACTACAGAGCACCCACCAATACCTCACTGTCCTAAACACACTACTGCAGAGCACCCACCAATACCTCACTGTCCTAAACACACTACTGCAGAGCACCCACCAATACCTCACTGTGCTAAACACACTACTGCAGAGCACCCACCAATACCTCACTGTCCTAAACACACTACTGCAGAGCACCCCCAATACCTCACTGTCCTAAACACACTACTACAGAGCACCCACCAATACCTCACTGTCCTAAAAACACTACTGCAGAGCACCCACCAATACCTCACTGTCCTAAACACACTACTACAGAGCACCCACCAATACCTCACTGTCCTAAACACACTACTACAGAGCACCCACCAATACCTCACTGTCCTAAAAACACTACTGCAGAGCACCCACCAATACCTCACTGTGCTAAACACACTACTGCAGAGCACCCACCAATACCTCACTGTCCTAAACACACTACTGCAGAGCACCCACCAATACCTCACTGTCCTAAACACACTACTGCAGAGCACCCCCAATACCTCACTGTCCTAAACACACTACTGCAGAGCACCCACCAATACCTCACTGTCCTAAACACACTACTGCAGAGCACCCCCAATACCTCACTGTCCTAAACACACTACTACAGAGCACCCACCAATACCTCACTGTCCTAAAAACACTACTGCAGAGCACCCACCAATACCTCACTGTGCTAAACACACTACTGCAGAGCACCCACCAATACCTCACTGTCCTAAACACACTACTGCAGAGCACCCACCAATACCTCACTGTCCTAAACACACTACTGCAGAGCACCCACCAATACCTCACTGTCCTAAACACACTACTGCAGAGCACCCACCAATACCTCACTGTCCTAAACACACTACTGCAGAGCACCCCCCAATATCTCACTGTCCTAAACACACTACTGCAGAGCACCCACCAATACCTCACTGCCCTAAACACACTACTGCAGAGCACCCACCAATACCTCACTGTGCTAAACACACTACTGCAGAGCACCCACCAATACCTCACTGTGCTAAACACACTACTACAGAGCACCCACCAATACCTCACTGTCCTAAACACACTACTACAGAGCACCCACCAATACCTCACTGTCCTAAACACACTACTGCAGAGCACCCACCAATACCTCACTGCCCTAAACACACT
>NW_027522777.1:0-78826 GCF_052094955.1 Ictidomys tridecemlineatus
GGAATTATCAGGTTTCCTTTCCCATGGGCTGTGACATCATCAACATATTCAATTTCCTCAGGTCAGACATCCAAACTACCTCCTCAGATCTGTTATCTAGAATCATCTTTGATGTAAACCACTATTGTGGTCAGTGCCACCGTAGTCAGGTAGAGATGAAGAACGACTCTTGATGTCTTAGGGTAGAGGAAGTTTAAACAGAAAAAAGTTATAAAATGCTTGGGAGATCTGGAAAAAAAAAAGAAAATAGGGCAGGTGACACCACCTCATATATGGAAACCCTAACTTCCCTGGAAAGAGACGCTCATTCAACGCTACTGTTACCCACATTCAGGAACAGCTGTCTAGGAGCCTGCACACACAGCTCCTGGCACCAAGAAGATTAGTTCCTGCCTCTACAGGGCTGGTTTGCTGCTGTTGCTATGGGATCCAAAAGAACCCGCTTTCTTCCTTTCCTTTTTTCCTCTCTGCCTAGTGTTTGGTTGATCTTGACAGAACCTCCTAAAATGCAGGTCTGCAGGCAGGGGAGTGTGGGAAAGGAGGTTCTCATACTTTCTTTCCCTCTGGTGTGGGGAAAGCACAGAAGGACAGAGATGGTGCTGAACACCCACACAAGGTGTCCGACACACTTGAACCTGAAAGTGGGAAAAGGGTGTTTGTGAAAAGAGAGGAGAGAAAGGAGTCTCAGAGATTTTAAAAGCGGGAGTTAGAGTTGAAGCTCCAGATACAGACTCTCTAACCAGGATCCTACAAGTTCCTGGGAGGCATCTTTTTTCAGATGACTGTATACTCCAGTTTGAAGATTGGTCTAGACTTTGATCATGCAAAGGGATGCACACCCTCCAGCCAGCTTCCTCAGGGCACTCTGGACCTCGTTGCTTCTCAGGCTGTGAATGACGGGGCTCAACAGGGGGCTCACCACACAGAAGAGCACAGAGACCAGGGTGTCCATGTCCAGCCTTCTCTGGGCCTGTCATAGTGGAAGTTGGCTGTTCCATAGAAGACCACCACGACAGTGAGGGGGGACTCACAGGTGGAGAAGGCCTTCCTCCTGCCCTGGGCAGAGGGAATCCCCAGGATGGCCTCCATGATGAGTGCGTTTGAGCCTGCAGTGAAGAGTCAGGGGCTCAGGCCCATGGTAGCACTTACCACGTGGAGCGCAGACTCGTTGACAGAGGTGTCTGAGCAGGAGAGCTTCAGGAGCAATGGGGTGTCACACAGAAAGTGGCTGAACTGGTGGGGCCCACAAAGAGTAAGTGTGATGGCCAGCACCGTGTGTGTGATCAAATTCACCAGCCCACACAGCCAGGACCGAGGCTCCAGGCCAACACACACCTTCACATTCATGATGACTGGGTACTGAGGAGGACGGCAGGTGGCCACACAGCAGTCATACTGGCCACACATCCAGTAAGAAGCCTTCTGTGCCAGCACTTGTCACAAAGAAGAAGATCTGGGAAAGGCAGCCCTCATAAGAAATGGCCTTCTTCTCCAAGAAGAAGTTCACAAGCAGTACTAGGAGGGTGGTGGATGTTTAGCAGACGTCCAAGAAGCTCAAATTGCTGAGAAAAAAGTACATTGGAGTGTGGATAGCAGGACTGACCCTGGTGGCCACTATTATGAGCATGTTCCCAGGAGAGTGGTCAGGTAAATGACCAGAAAGAGCAGAAAGAAACAGCCCTGTCGGTTGGAGTGGTTGGAAAATCCCAAAAAGATGAATTCAGTGACAAATGATTGATTGCTCATTTCCAATGGTATCATAGCTACAAAACAGAGAAAAAAGAGACCATGACAAGAATGGACTGAGAGCACCCCAAACAGGCTTGTTAATCTGCAGCAACATGGCAAATAATATTGTATACAGAGATGCCTGGACTCTGGAAAGAGACATATAGGAGTGACTTTAGAGAGAGCATAACTTCTCACAGACTTTTGCATGGGTACTCTTTTGTAAGAATAAATGGAGACTTGGTCAAAATGCACAACCAACTATCAACCCCTATGTCTCATTGAATCTGCAGTATCTCCCTCCTAACACTGTGCTTCACTGTGATGAATTCTTTTTTGTATGTCTGTTATTTCAAGTAATAAGTTTTCATTGTGGAAAAATGAAGAAAATGCAGAAAGTTATTCAGAAGAATAGAACAGGTCATAAAATCAAAGCTCTCTTTGCATTCATCCCAGTCTACCTCTATCTATCTTTAAAATATCCAAAGCAAAATTTCCCAATATTGTTGTACTCTATTTAGTTGATTGCCTTGTAATCTTAATTTCCTAACATGAAATTAAGTTAATATCTCCCTTTTTATTCAACCTAGAAACCTTCTATTCCATTTACTATCATAAATATTAGAATAGAAGCTTTAATACATATGTATCTGTGATCATCTCTGATTATTTCTTAAAAGTAAATTTATAAGTCACCTGCTTTTAAATACATTGATCTATTTTTTTCAGTAGAAACTTTTATTTTTTTTGAGTTTTATAGGATACAAGAAATTTTGACAAATGATATATACTTAGGTATTTTTCTTCTTTTGTATTATAAGATTTACCTCACTGAACATTACATTTCCTGAAAAAAAATGATTGATACAATTACTGATTTTCTATCATGTTACCCATGCTAATCCGTGATTTATTGTTTTGAACTAAAATTTCTGTTTCTTTTTCAATTTTAAATAAAAAATATTATAATAAAACAGTAGGTTCTTGGTCCAGATAGATGTGGATTAAAATCCATCTGTTGTTTACTAGATGTTGTTTGTAAAAAAGTCAGCTCATCTCTATTCCTCAGTTTGTTCCTTGCTTAGGATATTAATGATGTCTATTTTTTTGGTGTATGTTTGCTTGGTTTTGAATTCAGAGCCTTATGCATACTAAGCACGAACTCTACCACTGGACTTTGCCCCCAGTTTCATTTAATTATAGTTTTTATCATAAATAGAGATTGAAATTTCTTATTTTCTCTGCATCTATTGAAATGATATATATTTTTTCTTATTTAGTCTGTTACTATGGAAATTCGGTTGATTGAATTTTTTAATATTGATCCAGCCTTGCATTCTGGGATTGATCTCAATTGACTGTAATATTATCCTTATTCTATATGGCTGAGTTCAGTTTGTTAATATTGTTCCCTGCTTGCTTTTGTATATTCTATTTTTGCTGTTCTCCAGAGATAATCAATTTCTTGAAGAATTCTCAGCTGTATTCTACTGTTATTTTCAGTCAATGCATGTTAGTGGACTAGTGGGAAACAGAGAAGGGATTTCTGATGTTGCCAGGAAGCCCTGCCTTAGGTACTGTAAACTCAGTCACAGGGATATGGCCTTCACAGTGACCCACTTTCTAGCAATATGGCTGAGCCTAGTTCTTATTCCTCCTAACGTTAGACATTTCGGCCTGTTCATTCAATAGCTGCAAAGGTTTTTCGTTGAGTGTCCTAATATAACAGTTTCTGTTACTCTTGCCGCTGAAGATTACAGCTTTTGTTCTATGCGAAAAATCAGGAAATGGGTCTGGGAGGAGTTTTGGCTGCTGTTGCTGCTCTTTGTCCCTCCACCTATCCAAGAAATGATACTGTTAAAGACACTTTCTCAGAATACTTTCCTATCTTCCTGGGAGCATTTGGTGGAATCCATGGAGAAAAAGAAAAATATACAAACATCTTATGTCTATAGCCCTCTGGGTCTTTATGCTCTTAAACTAGTCTATACTTAGTCTTTAGCAATCCATTAACTCTTTTATATTTGAGGTTTTTTTTTTTTTTTATAAATAAACTCCTATGTATCTAGTGGGTTCTCCCATAGTTAAAAAAATGCCTGGATTATTTTGGTTGCTTTTTTCTCCCTAGACTTCGGTTAGTTGTTTGCCTTATAATCTTCATCCCCAATAAAGTCAAGGAAAGTCATTAATTTGCATTTTCTTCTGCTCTTTTTGGTTATTATAATGATGAATACAACATGCTCTCTAGCTATTTCGATAGATACTCAAGGTGAAATTTCAAGTCTATACAATTACTTTTCAAAAATATTTAGTAATTTCTAATTTAGTTAAATATGTAGTTATTCTATTCAAAACAATCCCATTCCTAGCATATTTCCAAGGAAATTAATGCACAGTTCACAAAAATTCTTGTGTAAAAATTCATAATAACTCAAACAAATATTATGCCTTCAGCAGAAGGACAGAAGACAAATCACGGTTTATCATGCAGTGGAATAATTCAGTTTCTTTAGAAACACAAATACTGGAACATTAATAACATTGACAAATCTAACAAAAATTTTCTGGGTGAAAGAAGCCAGATACAAAACATATACTGTATGTTTCCTTTAAATAAAGTTTAAAAATTAGCAAAACAGCTATAATGGTCAAGTAATAATGCTGGTCTTTTTTTTTTTTTTTTGGAAGTCAGGGGTGATATCAGTTGAAGCATGAAGAAATTTTCTAAAGTGATGGAAATGTTTTATATCCTGATTTTTGGTAGTTCATATATATGTAAAATATTATAAACCTGTACACTTTAGATCTGTGCATTTTTTGAGTACAAATTATAGTTCAATTCTTAAAAATAGCCTTGTTTTAAAAATAAGTAATTAATGGGGAAGAGTGGTACCTGCCTTTAATCCCTGGGACTTGGGAGACTAAGGCAGGAGAATCATAAATTTGAAACTCTGCAAGGCCTTCCGCCCCAAATAATTGAAAGGGCTGGGGATATATCTTCATTGTAGAGTGCCACTGGGTTCAATCCCAAGTACTGCAGTAAGTAAGTAAGTAAGTAAGTAAGTAAGTAAGAAAGTAAATTGATAAATAGAAGTGAAAGCATTTTTTCAAGATGATTTTTAACTCAGGAATGGTTGGAACCACATCTAAATATTTTTTTAGGTCTCTAAGAGGTTAAGTATTTTCTCCCATTTTTTGCATTTCTCTACTTCTTTTTTACCACAGTGATAGTCCAGGACATATCACATTTTACAAGTGACATCAGTTGTTTCCTGATCACGATGTGTTTGAAGCAGTGAATGTGATTGGTGGGTGCATTCGGTCTGTATCACAGATACAAAGCCTTGCTCACCATGATGGATGGGCATGTGCATGTGTGTGTGTGTGTGTGTGTGTGTGTGTGTGTGTGTGTTATTGGTTGTGGGATTGGTCTTGACTGAGAACACTGTCTTATAGTTAATGGGATGGCAAGTTGGCATCTCAGGCAATATTGATGGCAGAAATCTCAAAGAATATAGCAGGAATCTGCCATCTAAGGCTCAGCAAGCTCAGAATACTTGGTTATCCTAATTTCTATAAATGGAAACACCCTCACTATTGAGCTTCTCTGTGAGCTGCATCACACTGGGCCGGGAGGAGGGAGCCCATTTCCATAGAGATGCACCCTGTTTCTATGGAGACTCCAGCTAGGGTTCAAGGGGCTGGTGGGATAGTACCAGTGGATGCTGCCAAGCCCTGGGTCATTCTGAGGAGGCTGCTATTTCAGGGGAGGTGGCAGGGTATCAGCCTATGGGGCCGGGACTAGGCTCTGTGAAGATGTGTCAGGCCTGATTTCTAAGCAAGTTACTTGGCAATAGAAACCTCGGAAAACGTCCCACCCCCCAGCATGCCATGGGCCACCAGAGAGCCAAGGTGTGTCTCTGGAAGCAAGGCTTGGGTATGAGCATGGAAATCAATGATTGCAGAGTATCAACTATAGGGGACCATAAATCTCTTTCAGGTGAGTGCAGACTGAAAACAGAAACATCTGGAGAGAGATAGACTAGGTTTTAGAAAATCATCAGATCTCTAGTTCTAGAACACGCAGATAGACCCACTCATGGAATTGTGTGCATGTGAGTCCAAGGAGCAGGGTTCCATAACTGTGAAACCTGGTTCCCCAGGTTTTAGACACACCTGTTTAGTTCAAAAGAGTGATCTGAGTGCTAAAACAAGATCAAAATGAAGTGGTCTGTATCTGAAGACGTGCTGTGTTGAAGGTGGGAGAAAATCTCTGAAGCCGTCATGGAGAAGGATATGGAGAACTTTAAAGTCCTAGTTGAAGAGGACACGGTAAAGACAACAAATCAGTTTGGGCAGGCTGGCTAGCTGGTGTGATCACTCAGGAAAACAGGAATATGTGAGGAATAGCAGATGTAGAGGAGGCTTTAGTGGATTTGATTTGAGTAATGTTGAATGTGAGTTATCTGTGGGATAATCACGTGAAAATGCCCTTCACAGACACCCTAGAACTGCAGGTCTGGATTTGGGAGTCATTGTCTTGATGGCAACTGTTACAGCAAGGTCTGAATATGAAATCCCCCAAGAGAATAGAGAAAGGAGAGAAGGAAATAGAGAAAGTATAAATTCTTGTGATACTTGGTGTTCACGAAAATTGTAGTAAAAGTTCATCCAGAAATGACTAAAAACACCACACTATCTAGTTCAGTTGAAGGTATCGCATTCTCTAAATAATTTCCCTGAACAAGAGGTTACCTTATTAGCATTTATTTACAATAAATCAACTTTGAAATGGAGCTGGAAGCTACTTGTACTTGACATTTCTTACGTTCTCTGTTTTCTCTATCAACTACCTGGATTAACTTCAAGTCATTTAAAAATCAGTGACATGTACTTTCTTTTAACTCCCCATATCAAAAACATTAATATGGCTATCTCTTTTATAGGTAGATATCTAGATATTTTCAGAAAAAGAAATAAAATTCCACATAGAAGGCAGTTCCAGCAGATTTTACTATGGAAAATTGGTACATGGTCTGTGGATGTGTAAAAGGGAAAACTAAATGTAAATGTTCAGAAATTTAAAAACACAATCTCTGAAATTGTGCATACTGCTATTGTAAAGGTCTTAAATATAAAGGTCAGTTCAGGAGGGACAATTTCATGGGGCATTAAAAAAATCTCCCAATGTATGTTTATATAATTTTATCTACATATAAGTTTTTCCTTGGTTTTACTGGTTAATTTTTTGTAGGCCATGGGTGTGGGGTAGGGTGCAGGATGATACCCAAACAATTTTTTTTATTCTCTATGCTCTTTATTAATGTAGGGCATTAGATTGAATCTTCATCATGGACACCATTAGAATCCATTATTAACAATCATAACTCATGAATGACACTTTGTGACACAATATGTACTTGCTCCTTAGAATTTATATAATGCAGCATAGGAATTAGATCAACTTAATAGTGAACCATCTTCTCTGCAATAATAATAACCATAATCATCATAATCATCTAGGGCATATTTCATAGAAAAATAATGTGAGTGTGAGTCTTCTTAGATTGCTTCAATACACATAAATGCCTGACTTTAAAAACCTTTTTTAATGTAGTTTAAAAGTGGCATGTTTTCTGTAAAAATTAGATTGAATTTCGGATAATCCATTCTATCAAAACTCAGTGAATTTCTTTGAAAAGATGAATTTTTACATACCTGAATCCAATCAGGATTTTTCAAATTGAGTAACGAATAGAGACACACATTAGATAAAAATACCTAACACTTATTAAATGCCTATAAGACTTTTACATGCATTAACTTATTTGTTTTACACAACAACCTATAATATTACCTATTATCCCCATTTTACAGAAAAAAGAATTGAAATTAATGCACAATATATTAATGCAAGAAGGGAAACATCAATGAATCCCTTTAATTTGCATAATGTACATTAATTTGTACATTTAATATGTATTAACAGTTATGATTTAAGAAAGAAAAAAAGAAATTGACTCAGAAAATGTATCATGTAATAACTATTATTTGTAGTGATACTTTGTTACCTTATGATAATACAATATATTAGTAAACTGTCTTATTATCTTCAGTGCCCAGACATTTTTGTCTTTGGTTCTAATAATTCATTGCACATGATTAATAGGCCAACACAGCTTTCATTAAAATTTCAAATCTCAGGGCCTTAAGAAGCTTAAAGTATTTAAATTGCATTAGAAAGTCGGTTCTTCAGTTAAGAACAACTAATTTTAAAATCTAAATATAAACAAAATAAAATAAATAAGTCTAGAGTCTTAGAAGAAGAACATTTTTTTTTGCTTTGGCAATAAATGAAATGTTTTGCTGACTAACTTTAGGGATTCATTTCCTCAAATGAAAAAAAAATGGGCATGACCAAAACGAGGAAGAATGGTGTGATCATGAAAACCCTTATGCACACCAGGGAAACAATGATTCCTATTTGATCTCAATAGCACAAGCAATGATTAAAATTTTTAAATCCAATTTTCATGTTGCGCAGTAAATTGCTTAGAACACACACACACACACACACACACACACACAGAGTACAAGGTCAATTTATTCAGAAAAATATCTGAATGATTTCAGGTGCTTGTGGCAATGTGGATTTAATACTGTGAAATCTATGAGCTATCTGGCCTGGCCCAGAGTTTTGCTCATATCCTTCCATGTGATATGGGTGCTTGGAGCCGAGGGAAAGATCAGAGGTCATTGTGCAGAACAGTTGGCCTAAGTCAGTGAGTTCCAAGTGTTCCCAGTGATGCTGGTCTAAGGACACACTTTGGGGGAGGCTGGGCTCTTTCACCTAACATGCAGGGATGCCCTTACCCCTAACTGGTAGGTTTAAAATCTTAACAAATTCACCAGGAAAAAGCCTCCCTCCTGTCTTGGAGATTCAGCACTCAATTCAGCATTTAACATCTCTTTCAGTTCTGTTTTTTGGGGCCAGGGTGTAGGGGGGCAGTTACCGGAGATTGAACTCAGAAGCTTCACAACTGAGCCACATCCACAGCCCTATTTTATATTTTATTTAGAGACAGGGTCTCACTGAGTTTCTTGGTGCCTTGTTTTTGCTGAGGCTGTCTTTGAACTCACTATCCTCCTGCCTCAGCCTCCTGAGATGCTGGGTTACAGGCGTGCACCACTGTGCCAGCTCTTTCAGTTCTTTTTATTTCACCTGTGCTTCTTCTAGCATAAAGGGGAAAGGGAAGACAAATTATTACCTCTTATGATATGTCAGAGCCTTCTAGTTATAAAATTCTTCAAAATATAAAATTCTTTTTTCATTAGAATTTTAAATTTTTTTCTTTGTAGTGGTTAGTTTAAATTCAAACCAATTTTGTTCCTATAGAGGGTCTAATTTAGTCCTAAGCCAGATCTACTAAGAAACACAAAGAGGGTAAGATCTGATCCCTGTCCTGCTGCATCCCTCCCCTGAGTCAGGCAATGGCAAGGCCCTACTGAGGTGGATGGCACAAGGCGTCCATCCACTGGAGGAGCGCAGTATGTCTCTGGGAATGGGCTGATTTGTTTTTGTATTCCTTTAATAAGTATAGTTTTAATTTCTTATATGACCATTAAGTATAAAGGAAAAATCATGACTTTCCCAATTAATGCAACTACTTCAAAAGCACATTTCTGTTTGCTCGAAATGCAATGATTTAGCTGTGGAGTGTAAATTGTTAATGTCTAAAGAAAAATTCCCTGTATTCCTGTCAAGGAAGTTTTTGAGAAATTAAATTAAAATGTAGAGAAGAAAAATTAATGTTAAGAAGATAAATTAGTGCTTAGTACTGGGCAACTTATTCTTGTTCCTGTGCACAATGGTTTGTGCTCTTACTTTTGTTTGGTTACAAGTAATAAAACATCAACTACTTGCCGTAACCATGTTACCGGTTCCAGTCAGTAAGTCAAGAAAGAATAGTCAAGGTATAGGCCAATAGTTTGGGTCATTTGTAACTATTATTAAAAGTTAATTAAGCAGAAACAGCTCAAAGCAAAACTCGAACTGAATGTACAAATGCTTGCTTATGCATAAGCCAAGATACATTTTTCTTTTCTAATTGTAGCTATGTAATATTTTGTTTTGTTTGAATAATGATTTCTGTTTTGTAACCACAAAGTACTGTAAGCCTGCCAAAATGAAAAGTATATATGATCAACTTCACAAGTAAAGATTGGGATCAACACCTTCACTTTGGTGTCTGTGTTGTTTTACCACCCCCTCTTTCGCCAACTCCTCACCATCCGTTCGTCTCCTGAGACCCCCTGTTGGAGCTGGTCTCCGACACTGTCCTTCAACCAACTTGCAATCTAATGGGAAGATGAACTCAATATGTGCAGGAAACTTGGTAACAATTCTATGTAATCTACAAATTATCATTATTATCCCTTAGTGTTTGCTTGGGCAGCTCTGGGAATGGAGCACTTAATACTTGTCAAAGCCCCTCATTCCATCTTGAATATGCGCTCCTCCAGGTCCTAGTTGGGCCTCTCAATTGTGTTCTAAACACTAGGGCAACACCTTGTGTAAATGTGCACTCAGTAAAGGTTTGAAGAATCAAGAAGTTCTGTCAAGTACATCCATGGAGCAGAGTTTTTAAAAGATTCTTTAAAGACGGTACTGTGTGGGACCTAAAGGATCTAACAGATACTTGACAGAGGTGAGAGTACATTTCTGTTCAGTGGTTCTGGTGCAGATATCTTGCTCAGAAAAATAAAGCATCTGTGGGCATAAGTGAGGCAGCATAGCCCAGCGGCTTCTGAGAAACTCAGTGTCTCCTGTCTCCTAAACATATCCCTTATAGAGACCATTGGCTCAGTTCCCACAGAACAAGCAGCTCTGCACCTTTCTTTCCCAATCAGTCATCTCAAAGTCAGGTGACCGGGAATGAAGTCACTTATGAGTGACCCCAAAATATAATATTTCTAAAGGAGGGGGGTTGTGTATAAAGTAGATTACTCACAAGCTTCAGGGATTTATTACAGTTAATAAATTGCTTGCAACTCCCCTCCCCAAGCATCCATGTGTTGTAAAGTAAAGATAAAAACCCCTAGTTAGTGAATGAATACGTTTCTAAACATAACTTCTTCTACAATAATGATTTTTATTTAAACAGATATTTTGGTAGGTCTATTGTTATGCTATATTGTATCATAATGGGAATGTGTCCCTATACTTTCTCCCTAAAAATTATTCCTTTTTGTCCTGCTCATCAAAAGCAGAGGATTAACACTTAGCATTATCTATTATTTACCATAAGTAATTTTCCACACATATCATCTCACTTAAGGAATTTAGGCATCCCAAGGTTTCTGGTTATGTTTTGGGTTTTCTTCCAGTACTGGAGGCATCGTGCTAAATCCCTCAGGTTTTGTTATAACCTCTAAAGTTATTTCTACTCTGGCAATACAAGTAGTATTGTGGAAACTTAGACACACATAGAAAAGGTGCTATGATAGGTCATTACATAAATGCCATCAAAATGGTAATGAAAATATGTACAATATTCTGTAATATGATTCTACGGTTTAGGTATATCCTGATTCTGGGATAGTGTTTTTGAAAATTGTGATGGTAAATAAACTACTTACAGGCAACTTTCACAGAGAGGCGTAGATTTCTGGTTTTGGTGTGGTTCTTGCTGCCCTCCATACTAGCACCTGGGATGCAAAGAAAGCTCTTGCTAAAACTGGCTGTTGGTCTCCATTCACCACAAAACGGTCCTGTTATTCTGAAAGTTGCCTGTCGCATATCTGTGGCCTCATGAAGGAGTCAAAATCCTCTGATCTCTCTCAATTCATTTTCCTGTGATGGACATTTATAGAGGTCTGGGACTGACCTGTTGGGAATATGCATCGAGCCTTTCCTCTGCAGCTGCTCTGGGACTCCTCAGTGTGCAAACACAACTCAAGGGCAACGGCTTGAGTTCAACTGCAACAATGGAGAGCAGTTAATTCGCTGTTGGATTCATTAATGTCTTGGCAATCACCTGTTCCCAGCATGCAGCGAGAAGATCAGCATCCTCTCTCTTCTAGGATGTGGGTGAGCAAAGTTCAGAGTGAGATTTCTGCTAAGAAGTTGTGGGTGGCTGAAACCTCAAGACTGCCTTTCCTTCCCTCTAGGGAGAGAAGGGGTCAGGGTGGGTGTACACTTATTGGGATGGATTTCGCACAGCATATGAAGTTTTTCCTTCATGTTACATACTTTGCCAGATGGACAGATATCAGAAGCCCCAATATTAAAATGCATCCCCACTATCTTCAGATGATTCACTCCTGCTAAGGGCTGATTCCTTACCAAACCCTGTATGACTTCGTGCCCCTTAATTTTATGATCCTGCTGATGCTCATGACCTGGTGAAGAAATTGTTTGCTATGGAGTTTAAAAGTAGGAGAAAAAAAAAGAGTTATCAAACAGCTCTTTCGGGCACAGATGGAGAAAAGACAACAAGCTTGAAAGTCTTGTAGTATTTTACTGCACAAAAATAATAATAAAAGTATTAGATAAAGAGGTAAGTCTCTAAAACTTAAAATTTCCCATAATACAATGGGGTTTTCCTCATGCTTAGGAGACACACTTTAACAATACTCCTGAAAGTTCTTAGAAAGATTAGCCTCAGGGAAAGGCAAAGCTAAAGCATATTTTATGAAGCACTTCACACATTCCAGGGTCTTCACAATAAAAGGAATGATAATGATGTGTTGTTAAGAAAGTAAGGAAATCAGAAGCTTTATTCACCACTCTTAATAATAAGGTAAGCTGGTCCCACTGATCTGAAAATGATCTGCAACTTCTTCAGAAAGTTAAATATGGAGTTAACGATCCACCTCTTCCACTCCTACTCACAAACTCAAGATAAATGAAAAAGTTTTCCACCAATGATTTGTACATGAATGTTCATATAATGCTCATATTATATACAATGTTCATATTATATATACAAATCTTATTCATATTAGTCAAAAAGTGAAAATTACAAGGCAGGTCTGTATTCTAGCTACTCAAGAAGCTGAGACAGGAGGATCACAAATTAAGGGACAACCTGGGGAAATTTGCAAGACCCTGTCTCAAAACAAAATTTTTAAAAGTGTTGGGCTTTGGCTTAGTGGTAGAACATTTTTTTGTTTGTAGAAGGCTCCAAGTTCAGTCTGCAGTACAATACCCACAGAGACACAAAGTAAAAATTACTATTCAGTGGAAAATGAACAAAGAAATGCGGCATTTCATAAGATGGAAATCAGTCACAATAAGGAAGAATAAACTAAAATACTAATACAAGCTACAATATAACTGAAAATTGCAAACATCCAAAGTGAAAAGAGTCAGATCCAAAAGGCGTATATGGTATTACTTCATTAAAAATATCCACAGAAACTCGAGTGTATACATGGGTCTTTCCACATGTGAAGGAGAAACACAGAAATGGTGTTTATTTAAAACTTAGAATCAAGATCCATTAGGAAAATGCAAGTCAAAGTCACATTGCACATAGCACTTCACATTCACTAGTGTTGGCTAGAGCTGCAATATTGGGGGAAAGGAGATTGACTGCTTTGGGTATAAGCTTTTTTTGGAGAGAAAAGTAATAAAAATATTCTGAAATACCTGTGGATTAGAGAACCCAGGTGAGGTCACAATACTTAGCACAGTGTGCTTCCCCTGGTTGGAGGGGCACCACAGTGGTCATGAGACACTGTGTATGAAGAGAGCGCTCTTGTAATTGCTGCTGAAGAGTTCACATATTTCTACAACTAAAACATTTCCTAGAATGAAACCATCATCTAGTTCTAATCTCACTATACAGTCTGTCTCCCAGCCAGCTTCCTCGGGGCACTCTGGACCTCGTTGCTTCTCAGGCTGTGAATGATGGGCCTCAACATAGGTGTAACCACACAGAAAAGCACAGAGACAAGGGTGTCCGTGTCCAGCCTTCTCTGGGCCTGTCATAGTGGAAGTTGGCTGTTCCATAGAAGACCACCACGACAGTGAGGGGGCACGCACAGGTGGAGAAGGCCTTCCTCCTGCCCTGGGCAAAGGGAATCCCCAGGATGGCCGCCATGATGAGTGCTTAGGAGCCTGCAGTGAAGAGGCAGGGGCTCAGGCCTATGGTGGCACTGACAACGTGGAGCGCAGCCTCGTTGACAGAGGTGTCTGAGCAGGAGAGCTGCAGGAGCAATGGGGTGTCACAGAGAAAGTGGCTGATCTCGTGGGGCCCACACAGAGTGAGTGTGATGGCCAGCACCGTGTGTGTGATCAAATTCACCAGCCCACACAGCCAGGACCCAGTCACCAGGCCAACACAGACCTTCACACTCATGATGACTGGGTACTGAGGAGGACGGCAGGTGGCCACACAGCAGTCATACTGGCCACATAGCCAGTAAGACACCTTCTGTCCCAGCACTTGTCACCAAGAAGAAAATCTGGGAAACACAGCCCTCATAAGAAATGGCCTTCTTCTCCAAGAAGGAGTTTACCAGCAGTACTGGGAGGGTGGTGGATGTGTAGTAGACGTCCAAGAATCTCAAATTGCTAAGGTAAAAGTACATTGGAGTATGGAGAGCAGGAATGACCCTGGTGGCCACTATTATGAGCTTGTTCCCAAGGAGAGTGGTCAGGTAAATGACCAGAAAGAGCAGGAAGAACCAGCCCAGTAGGTTTGAGTGGTTGGAAAATCCCAAGAAGATGAATTAAGTGACAAATGATTGATTGCTCATTTCCAATGTTGTCATAGCTACAAAACAGAGAAAAAGAGACCATGATTGGAATGGACTGAGAGCACCCCAAACAGGCTTGTTAATCTGCAGCAACATGGCAAATAATATCAAATGAAAAGCAGCCTGGAGACTGATAACCTGTGGGACTGGTCTCAGGGAATCAGACCCATGGAGCCGCACACATTTTCAGGGGTGATGGTGGATGGGAGTAACCAGAGAATTGCTAGAAGCCAACAGAAAGCTATTCGACCTCATCATGGTGTGAAGTCATTTCTCACTGTCTCAGTAATCTCTGTCTCCTGTTGTCCTTTTATGTAAACAGGATTTTTGGAGAAGTTCATTTTCATTGCAAATTTTAAGAAAAAAAATTTACAAACCAGAGTCATCATCTGCAGAAGCAGTCGGTGTTGCCTTCAGTGTTTTCAAATGTAGAGTTTTTTTTCATTTTACATCAATCTTGATCTCTGTGTTCGGAAAGGCAGAAGTTAACTATTCCTGTACAATGCTGAAATTATAAGGGCCAGAGCAAAATAGAGTAAAGAAGTTGATAAAGTGGGGTTGGACTGGCTATCTTAAGTAAACAGGGAAGATCAGTGGAGTAGAAAGAGAATGAGAGGGCGTAGAGGTTTGTGAAGGGAGGGAATGTGAAAGGTCTTTACGCAGATCATGTTATGTGCACATGGAAGTCTACCACAGGGGACTGCACCTGTATGTATATGTAGAAAGCACCAGTCAGAAATTAACAGATAAATGACCCAAAGAAAGATCAGTAGAGAAAGGAGAATGGGGCGGGAAGGGGAGGGAGATGGGGGGTGGTGACTGAATGGAGTAAATCAGATTCCATGCACGTAGGATCTTTTCCAAATCAACCCTACTTCTATGTATAACTATTAAGCTCTAATAAAAAAATTAAGAAGATGACATGATCCTATCAGCAAAGAGTGAGATTTGAATTCTTCTTGACCTATTTGTATATCTTTAATTTCTTTTTTTTGTCCAATGGCTCTGGCAATTTCAAGGATGAAGTTGAATAGAAGTGGCGAAAGAGGGGGCACCCTGTCTGCTTCCAGTTTTTAGAGTGAATGCTTTCAACCTTTCTCCACTTAGAATGATGCTGCCTTGGGTTTTGCATAGATAGCTTTTACTGCTTTTACAAAGTTCCTTCTGTCTCTAGTGTTTCTACTGTTTTGACAGGTAGAGTTGCTATATTTTGTTAAATGCTTTTTCTGCATCTATTGAGATGATCAATAAACTTACATCTCTCTTAAATAAACTTAATCTCTCCCCTTTGGTTAAACATTCAGATTATCTCCAGTCCTATAAATATTTTAATGAACATTTTCCTACATAAACATATGTGACCATTTCGAATTATCTCTTCAGAATAAAATTTAAATCTGACATAAAAGAATTGGTTGTGCAGTTTCTATTTAAAACTATCTCATGGGAGACATTATATTAAGTGAAATAAGCCAGTCACAAAAAGAGAAATAGCAGTTTTTCACTTCTTTTTGGAAGCTAAAAAGTTGATCTCAGAGAAGTAGGGAGTAGAGCGGTGGTTATTGGAGCCTGGGAGAGAATCACTAAAATCATTGTGAGTCTGATTTCTCAAAGACGCATGTGAAGGACTGCCTGAAACATGCCCTCTGAATGTGGTCTTTAAAAAAAAATAAAGGTGGACTTCTAACAGGGTCCTCAGAAAATCTCTCTTCTCTCCTCAGTGGGCAGCAGGAGTTCCATGGGTCTGGCTGCCTAGGAGCTAGCTGTGGTGTGCAAATGGGCAGGACCAGGACGGCTGGAGAATCTCAATAATCACTAGTAGACCGCATTCTAGGTGAGGGCAGGCTGGAAACAGGCCATCCAGAAGAAAATGGCTTGAGCTCTGAAAATGACAGAATCTGTGGTTTCAGGAAACGGTTGTGGGTCCAATCCACTCATAACACCTACTCCCTAAGTCAGTCCACGGTTGCCACAGTTACCACAGGCATGACCAGAACAACCCGGAGGGGGAGATGCACTCTGGCCTCCTGGCTTGGAGGTTTGGTCTGGGGCCAGCTGACTCATTGCTGCCGGCCTGAGATGAGGTGGGACACTGAGGTGGAAGGGGAAAAGGGGGGAAGCGTCCCTAGCTAATGGCAGCCAGAAGGTTTGGGTGCGGGAGGGGACAGGAGGAGACAGTTCACAGGGGACAAGATGTTATTCCCCAGGGCATGTTCCAGGCCACACTCCACCTGCCCACACTCTTCTCAGTACAGTGGGCCTTTCAGATAATTAACCCACAAAATGGATGGATCCACAGATTAGGTCACAAGTCTCACAGTCTAATCATTTCACCTCATAATACTGCTACTGTGGCTGACCATGAGCTTTTGGTGGGAGGATACCTTACTTCTAAGCCATAAAAGTCTCTACAGTCCATGTGCTTTTGTTACAATACCTTCATGTCGTCTGGGAGAGTAATCAGGTGCCAAAACAAGATTAAAAGAAAATATCTGGTAACTGAAAATGTGACATTTGGAGCTTGGGGAAAAGCTCTGAAGAGGAGCCCTGGGTGGAGCACTTTAAAATCCTGGTGACAAGGACACAAGAGGGCACCTGGTCTGTGGGGTAGCTGAGTGGCAGTGGGATCACTCATTAAAACATAAAAAATGAGAAGGAGCATGTCTGGAGAGAGGAAAAGAGGAAAGGAGGTTGGGCCTGGAGTCTGGGTACCTGTGGGGTCTCCCCAAGGAGATTCCAGGAGGCAGCGGGACAGGTTCCCAGGAGATAGGCCTGGGAGTCATAGCGTAGAGTGACTGTGGAAGTCACAGGTGCTCATAAAGCCAAAAGAGAGCAAGGTGAGGAGAGAGGGCCTGATGGACTGTGCGGAAAAGATGGACTGTCCAGAAAGAGGATCACCAGCTATCAGCAATCATTCTGCACCACGGTGTCAAAGCTCTGTCCTCTGTACTAGGCCTTCTGCACCCCAATCTAAAACCTCTGCTCTCTATAACAGTCCTTCTGCACCCCAATCTACAACCTCTGCTCCCTGCAACAATCCTTCTCCATCCCAGTCTCCAAGTACTGCTCTCGGGAACACTCTTTCTGCACCCCAGTCTCGAAAATCTGCTCTCTGCAACAGTCCTTCTGCACCTCAGTCTGAAAACTCTGCTCTCTGCAACAATCATTCTGCACCCCAGTCTCCAACCTCTGCTCCCTGCAAGAAAACTTCTGCACCCCATTCTCTAAGTTCTGCTCTCTGAAAGAGTCCTTCTGCACCCCACTCTAGAACATCTGCTCTCTGCAACAGTCCTTCTGCACCTAAGTCTGAAAACTCTCCTCTCTGCAACAATCATTCTGAAACCCAGTCTCCAATCTCTGCTCTCTGTAACAGTCCTTCTGCACCTCAGTCTCCAAACTCTGTTCTTCGTAAAATCTTTCTGCAAACCAGTATCCACACTGTGATATCTGTAGCAGGCCTTCTGCACCTTAGTCTCCAACCTCTACTCCCTGAAAGAATCCTTCTGCACACCAGTCTCCAAGTTCTGCTCTCTTAAAGAGTCCTTCTGCACCCCACTCTCGAACATCTGCTCTCTGCAACAGTCCTTCTGCACCTAAGTTTGAAAACTGTGCTCCCTGCAACAATCATTCTGCAAAGAAGTCTCCAAACTCTGCTCTCTGTAACAGTCCTTCTGCACCTCAGTCTCCAAACTCTGCTCTCTATAATATCCTTCTGCACACCAGTCTACAAACTGTGCTATCAGTAACAGTCCTGCTTCACCCCAGTCTGCAACCTTTGCTCTCTGTAACAGGCCCCCAGAACCCCAGTCTCCAACCTCTGCTCTTTATAACAGGCCTTCTTCACCCCAGTCTCCAACCTCTTCTCTCTGAAATGATCATTCTGCACCTCAGTCTCAAATGCCTGCTCTCTGTAACAGTCCTTCTTAACCTCAGTCTCCAAACTCTGCTCTCTGTAACATCCTTCTGCACCCCAGTCTCCAAACTCTGCTCTCTGTAACAGTCCTTCTGCACCCCAGTATCCAACCTCTGCTCTCTATAAAAAACCTTCTGCACCTCAGTCTCAAAACTCTACTCTCTGCAACGGTTCTTCTCACCCCAGTCTCCAAACTCCGGTCTCTGAAACAGTCCTTCTGCACCCCAGTCTCCAACCTCTGCTCTCTGTAACAGTCCTTCTATACCTCAGTCTCCAAACTCTGCTCTCTGTAATGGTCCTTCTGCACCCCAGTCTCCAAAGTCTGCTTTGTGTATCAGTCTTTCTGAAACCCAGAATCCAACCTCTGCTCTCTGTAACAGTCCTTCTGCACCCCAGTCTCAAATCTATGCTCTCTGCAACATTTCTTCTGCACCCCAGTATCCAACCTCTGCTCTCTGTAAGATCCATCTGCAAGCCAGACTCTAACCTCTGCTCTCTGAAACGATACTTTTTCACCCCAGTCTTAAAACTCTGCTCTCTGTAACAGTCCTTCTGCACCTCAGTTTCTAACCTCTGCTCTCTGTAAAAATCTTTCTGAAACTCAATTTCCAACCTCTGGTCTCTGTAACAGTTTTTCTGCACCTCAGTATCTAACCTCTGCTCTCTGTAATGATCCTTCTGCACCTCAGTCTCCAACCTCTGCTCTCTGTAACAGTTCTTCTGCACCCCAATCTTTAAGCTCTACTCTATGTTACAGTCCTGGTGCAGCGGAATCAAAACTCTGCACACTGTAACAGTCCTTCTGAACCCCAGTCTCAAAACTCTGCTCTCTTTAACAGTTCTTCTGAACCAGAATATCCAAACTCTGCTCTCAGTAACACTCTTTATGCAACGCAGTCTCCATTCTCTGCTCTCTGTAAGAATCCTTCTGCACCCCAGTCTCCAACCTCTGCTCTCTGTATAGGTCCTTCTGCACCTCAGTCTCCAAACTCTGCTCTCTGTAACAATCCTTCTGCACCTCACTCTTCAAACTCTGCTCTCTGTAACAATCCTTCTGCATCCCAGTCTCCAACATCTGCTCTCCGCAATGATACTTCTTCTCCCCAGGCTCCAACCTCTGCTCTCTGTCATGGTCATTCTGAACCCCAGTCTTCAAACTCTGCTCTCTGTAACAGTCCTTCTGTACCGCAGTCTCCAATATCTTCCCTCTGTAACGGTCCTTCTGCACCCCAATTTCCAACCTCTTTTTTCTATAATAGTGCTTCTGCACCTCAGACTCCAACTTATGCTCTCTGTAACATTCCATCGGCACCTCAGTCTGAAACCTCTGCTCTCTGCAACGATCCTTCTGTACCCCAGTCTCTGAACTGTGCTATCTGTAACAGTCTTTCTGCACCCCAGTCTCCAACCTCTGCTCTCTGTAAAACGCCTTCTGCACTCCAGTTTCCAAACTCTGCTCTCTGTAACAGGCCTTCTGCACTTCAGTCTCCCACCTCTTCTCTGTGCAACGATCTTTCGGCACCTCAGTTTTCAACCTGTACTCTCTGAAACAGTTATTCTGCACCCCAGTCTCCAACATGTGCTCTCTGTAACTGTCCTTCTGCACCCCAGTCTCCAACATCTGCTCTCTGTAAGTATCGTTCTTCACCATAGTCTCCAACCTCTGCTCTCCTCAACGATCATTCTGCACCTCAGTCTCCAACCTCTGCTCTCTGCAATGATCATTCTGCACCCCAGTCTTCAAACACTGGTCTCTGTAATAGTACTTATGCAGCTCAGTCTCAAACCTATGCTCTCTGTAAGATACTTCTGCACACCAGTCTACAACATCTGCTCTCTGCAATTATCCTTTAAAACCCCAGTCTCCAACTCTGCTCCCTGTAATACTCCTTATGTACAGCAGTCTCCAAACTCTGCTCTCTGTAACGGTCCTTCTACACCCCAGTCTCCAACCTCTACTTTCTGTATTAGTCTTTCTGCACCCCAGTCTTCAAACTCTGCTCTCTGTAACAGTTCTTCAGTACCTCAGTCTCCAAACTCTGCACTCTGCAACAGTCCTCTGCACCCCAGTCTCCACCCTCCACTCTCGGTAACAGTTCTTCTGCACCCCAATCTCCAAACTCTGCTCTCTGTAACACTCCTTCTGCACTCCAGTCTCTACCCTGTGATCTCTGTAACAATTCGTCTGGACATCAGTCTCCAACCTCTGCTCTCTACAACGTTCCTTCTGCTACTCAGTCTCCAAATTCTACTATCTGTAAAAGTCTTTTTGCACGTCAGTCTAAAAACTTTGCTCTCTGTAAGATCCTTCTGCAACCAATTCTACAAACTCTGCTCTCTGTAATAGTCCTTCTGCACCCCAATCTCCAAACTCTGCTCTCTGTAACAGGCCTTCTGTACCCCAGTCTTATAACTCTGCTCTTTTTAATAGGCCTTCTGCACCCAAGTCTCCAACCTCTGCTCTCTGCAACGATCCTTCTGCAACCCAGGATCCAACATCTGCTCTCTGCAACAGTACTTCTGCACCTCAGTCTGAAAACGCTGCTCTCTACAACAATCCTTCTGCACCCCAGTCTTAAACCTCTGCTCTTGTAACACTTCTTCTGCACCTCTGTCTCCAAAATGCTCTCTGTAAGACCCTTCTGCAACCCAGTCTCGAAACTGTGCTATCTGTAACAGTCCTTCTGCACCCCAGTCTCCAACCTCTGCTCTCTGCAACAGTCCTTCTGCACTGCAGTCTCCAACCTCTACTCTCTGTAAGATCCTTCTGCACCACAGTCTCCAACCTTTTCTCTCTGTATCAGTCCTTCTACACCCAGGTCTCCAAACTCTGCTCTCTGCAATATTTCTTCTGCACCCCAGTCTCCAACCTGTGCTCTCTGTAACAGTTCTTCTGCACCCCAAATTTCAAAATCTGTTCTCTGCAATGATCCTTCTTCTACCCTGTCTGAAAACTTTGCTCTCTGTAAAAGTACTTATGTTTCACAGTCTCCACCCTCTTCTTTTTGTAACGGTCCATCTGCTCCCCAATTGCCAACCTCTGCTTTCTTTAACAGTCCTTCTGCACCCCAGTCTCCAAACTCTTCTCTCTGAAATGATCTTCCTGCACCTCAGTCTCCTAACTCTGCTCTCTGTAAAAGTTTTTCTTCACCTCAGTCTCCATCAATTGCTCTCTGTAATGCTACTTCTGCACCCCAGTATTCAATCTCTGCTCTCTGTAACAATCCGTCTGCACCTCTGTGTTCAACGTCTGCTTTCAGTAACAGTCCTTCTGCACCCCAGTCTCCAAACTCTGCTCCCTGTAACAGGCCTTCTGTACCACAGTCTCCAACCTCTACTCTCTATAAAGGCCCTTCTGCACTCTAATTGCCAACTTCTGCTTTCTGAAACAGTTCTTCTGCACCTCAGACTCCAACCTCTGCTCTCTGTAACAGACCTTCAAAGCCTCAGTTTGAAATCTCTGCTGTCTGCAACAATCCTTTCTAAACCCCAGTCTCCAAACTGTGCTATCTGTAACAATCCTTATGCACCCCAGTCTTCAACATCTGCTCTGCGTAACAGGTCTTCTGCAACTCAGTCTCCAAAGTCTGCTCTCTGTAACAGGCCTTCTGCACCCCAGTCTCCAACCTCTTCTCCCTGCAACATTCCTACTGCACCCTAGTCTCCAACCCCTGCTCTCTGTAAGATCCTTCTGAACCCTGTTTTCCAAACTTTTCTCCCTGTACCAGTCATTCTGCACCTCAGTCTCCAACCTCATCCCTCTGCAACGGCCCTTCTTCACACCAGTATCCTACCTCTGTTCTCTGCAGCAGTCTTTCTGCACCCAGGCTACAAACTCTGCTCTCTGTAACAGTCCTTCTGCACCCCAGACTCCAAACTCTACTTTCTGTATCAGTTATTCTGCACCCCAGTCTAAAACCTCTGCTCTCTGTAACAGTCCTTCTGAACCTCAGTCTCCAACCTCTGCTCTCTGCAACAGTCCTTCTGCACCCCAGTCTCCAACCTCTGCTCTCTGCAATAATTTTTCTACACACCAGTCTTAAACATCTGCTCTCTGCAACAATCCTTCTGCATCCGAGTCTCCAAACTCTGCTCTCTGTAGAAGACCTTTTCTATCGCAGTCTCTAAACCTTTTCTCTTTGTAACGGTCTATCTGCTCCCAAATTACAAACCTCTGCTTTCTGTAACAGTCCTTCTGCACCCCAGTCTCCAAACTCTTTTCTCTGAAACGATCCTTCTGCACCTCAGTGACCAACCTCTGCTCTCTGTAAAAGTCCTTCTGCACCTCAGTCTCCATCCTTCGCTCTCTGTAATGGTCCTTCTGCACCCCAGTCTCCAATCTCTGCTCTCTGTAACAATCCTTCTTCCCCTCTGTCTCCAACGTGTTCTCTCTGTAACAGTCCTTCTGTACCGCAGTCTCCAACCTCTTCTCTCTATAACGGTACTTCCCCAGCCCAATTGCCAACCTCTGCTTTCTGAAACAGTCCTTCTGCACCTGAGACTCCAACCTCTGCTCTCTGTAACAGTCCTTCTAAGCCTCAGTCTGAAAACTCTGCTCTCTGCAACAATCCTTCTAAACCCCAGTCTCCAAACTGTGCTATCTGAAACAATCCTTCTGCACCCCAGTCCCAAACATATCCTCTCTGTAACAGGTCTTCTTCAACTCAGTCTCCAAAGTCTGCTCTCTGTAACAGGCCTTCTGCACCCCAGTCTCCAAACTTTTCTCTTTGCAACGATTCTTCTGCACCTCAGTCTCCAACCTCTGCTCTCTGCAACAGTCCTTCTGCACCCCAGTCTCCAAACTCTGTTCTCTGTAAGATCCTTCTGCACCCCATTTTCCAAACTTTGCTCTCTCTAACAGTCATTCTGTACCCCAGTCTCCAACCTCATCCATCTTCAATGGCACTTCTGCACCCCAGTATTCAACCTCTGTTCTCTGCAGCAGTCCTTCTGCACCCCAGGCTACAAACTTTGCTATCTGTAACAGTCCTTCTGCACCCCAGTCTCCAAACTCTACGTTCTGTATCAGTTATTCTGCACCCCAGTCTAAAACCTCTGCTCTCTTTAATAGTCCTTCTGCACCTAAGTCTCCAACCTCTGCTCTCTGCAACAGTCCTTCTAAACCCCAGTCTCCAACCTAAGCTCTCTGCAAAATTTTTTCTACACACCAGTCTCCAACATCTGCTCTCTGCAATGATCCATCTGCATCCCAGTCTCCAATTTCTGCTCTCTGCAACAGTCCTTCTACACAGCAGTCTCAAACCTCTGCTCTCTGCTACAGTCCTTCTGCACCCCAGTCTCCAACCTCTGCTCTCTGCAACATCTCTTCTGCACCCCAGTCTTTAAACTGTGCTCTCTGTAACTATCCTACTGCACCCCGGTCTCCAAACTCTGCTCTCTGTAGTGATCCTTCTTCACCTCAGTCTCCAACCTCTGCTCTCTGTAACGATCCTTCTTCACCCCAGTCTCCGACGTCTGTTTTCTGCAACAGTCCTTCTGACCCCAGTCTCCAGCCTCTGCTCTCTGTAACATCCTTCTGCACCCGAGTTTCCAAACTCTGTTCTAGGTGACATTCTTTCTGCACCTCAGTCTCCACCCTCTTCTCTTTGTAAGAGTACTTCTGTACCGCAGTCTCCAATCTCTGCTCACTGAAACATTTCTTCTGCACCTCAGTCTACAAACTGTACTCTCTGTAACTGTCTTTCTGACCCCAGTCTCCAACCTCTGCTCTCTGTAATGATCCTTCTGCACCTCAGGCTCCAATCTCTGCTCTCTGCAACGATCCGTCTGCACCCCAGTTTCCAACCTCTGCTCTCTGTAACAGTCCTTCTACACTTCAGTCTCCAACCTCTCCTCTCTGTATCAATTGTCCTGCACCTCAGTCTCCAACCTCTGCTCTCTTTAAAAGTCCTACTGCACCTCAGTTTCCAAACTCTGCTCTCTGTAACAGGCTTTCTGCACCCCAGTCTTTAAACATTGCTCTCTGTAACAGTTCTTCTGCACCCCAATCTCGAACCTCTGCTCTCTGTAACAATCCTTCTGCACCTCAGTCTCCAGCGTCTGCTCTCTGCAACAGTCATTCTGCACCCAAGACTCCAACTTGTGCTCTCTGTAACTGTCCTGCTGCACCCCAGTCTTGAACATCTGCTCTCTGCAATGATCCTTCTGCACCCCAGTCTCCATCCTTTGCTCTCTGTAAGAATCCTTTTGCACCCCAGTTTCGAACGTCTCCTCTCTGTAAAAATCCTTCTGCACCTCAGTCTTCAAGTTCTGCAATCTGTAACCGTCCTTATGCACCCCAGTCTCAAACCTCTGCACTCAGAAATGATCTTTCTGCATGTCAGTCTCCAACCTCTGCTCTCTTTAATAGTCCTTCTGCACCCCAGTATCCAACATCTACTCTCTGCAAAAATCTTTCTTCTCCCCAGGATCCAAACTCTGCTCTCTGCAAGGGTCCTTATACATCTGAGTTTTCAAAATCTGCTCTCTGTAACAGTCCTTCTTCACCTCAGTCTCCAAACTCTGCTCTCTGAAACAGTCCTTCTGCACCCCTGTCTCCAACCTCTGCTCTCAGTAACAGTTCTTCTGCACCCCAATCTCCAAAGTCTGCTCTGTGTAACACTCTTTCTGCACCCCAGTCTCCACCTTCGACTCTCTGTAAAAGTCCTTCTGCACCTCAGTCTCCAACCTCTGCTCTCTGTAAGATCCTTCTGCAACCCATTCTCCAAACGCTGCTCTCTATAACAGTCTTCTGCAACCCAGTCCCCAAACTCTGCTTTCTTTAACAGGCCTTCGGCACCCAAGTCTCCAACCTCTGCTCTCTGTAACAGGTCTTCTGCACCCCAGTTTCCAAATTCTGCTCTCTGTAACAGGCTTTCTGAACCCCAGTCTCCAACCTATTCTCACTGCAACGATCATTCTGCACCTCAGTCTCCAAACACTTTTCTCTACAATAGTCCTTCTAAACTGCAGTCTCCAACCTCTGCTCTCTGCAACAATCCTTCTGCACCCCAGTCTCCAAACTCTGCTCTCTGTTTCAGTCACTCTGCACCCCTAGATCCAACATCTGCTCTCTGAAAGAGTCCTTCTGCACCTCAGTCTGAAAACTCAGCTCTCTGCAAAAATCCTTCTGCAACCGAGTTTCCAAACTCTGCTGTATGTAACAGTCCTTCTTAACCTCAGTCTACAAAATGCTCTCTGTAAGATCCTTCTGCAACTCAGTCTCGAAATTGTGCTATCTTTAACAGTCCTTCTGCACCCCAGTCTCTAAACTCTGCTCTCTGTAACAGGCGTTCTGCACTCAGTCTCTAATCTCTGTTCTCTGTAACAGGCCTTCTGCTCTGCACCCCAGTCTCCAACCTCTTCTCTATTCAATGATCATTCTTCACCTCAGTCTCCAACCTCTGCTCTCTGCAACAGTCATTTTGCACCCCAGTCTCCGACCTCTGGTCTCTGTAACAATACTTCTGATACTCAGTCTCCAACTACTGCTCTCTGCAACGGTTCTTCTGAACCCCAATCTCCACACTCTGTTCTCTGCAACAGTCCTTCTGCAACCCAGTCTCCAACCTCTGCTCTCTGCAAAAGTCCTTCGGCACCCCAGTGTCCAACCTCTGCTCTCTGCTACAGTACTTCTGCACCCAGTCTCCAACATCTGCTCTCTGTATCAGTCATTTTGCACCTAACTCTCCAACGTCTGCTCTCTGCAGCAGTTCCTTTACACCCCAGTAACCAAAATCTGCTCTGTGTAACGATCCTTCTGCACCTTATTTTCCAACCTCTGCTCTCTGAAACGAATCTTCTGCACCCCAGTCTTCAAACTCTGATGTCTGTATCAGTCCTTCTGCACCACAGTCTCCAAACTTTGCTCTTTGCCAAAGTCTTTATGCACCCAAGTCTTCAAACTCTGATGTCTGCAACATTACTTCGGCAGCCCAGTCTCCAACCTGTGCTCTCTGTAACAGTCCTTCTGCACCCCAGTCTCCAGCATCTGCTCTCTGATGATCCTTCTTCTATCCAACCTCCAAACTCTGCTCTCATTAAAAGTACTTTTGTATCGCAGTCTCCAACCTCTTCTCTTTTTAACGGTCCATCTGCTCCCCAATTGCCAACCTCTGTTTTCTGTAACAGTCCTTCTGCACCCCAGTCTCCAAACTCTTCTCTCTGCACCATTCGTTCTACACCTCAGTCTCCAAACTCTGCTCTCTGTAAAAGTCCTTCTGAACCTCAGTCTCCATCCTTTGCTCTCTGTAATTGTCCTTCTGCACCACAGTCTCCAATCTCTGCTCTCTGTAACAGGAATTTTGAAACCCAGTCTCGAACCTCTGCTCTCTGTAACAGGCCTTCAGAACCCCAGTCTCCAACCTCTTCTCTCTGCAATGATTTTTCTCCACCCGAGTCTCCAGCCTCTGCTCTTTGCAACAGTCATTCTGCACCCTACTCACCAACCTCTGCTATCTGTATGATCCTTATGCACTCCAGTCTCTAACTCTTCTCTCTGCAACGATTCTTCTCCATCCTAGTCTCCAACATCTGCTTTCTGCAACTGTCCTTTTGCACCCCAATCTCCAAACTCTGCTCTCTGTAAGATCCATCTGAACTCCAGTCTCCAAACTCTGCTCTCTGTAACAGTCCTTCTGCACACCAGTCTCCATTCTCTGCTCTATGTAACTGTCCTTATGCACCTCAGTCTCCAAACTCTGCTCTCTGTAACAGTCCATCTGCACCTCAGTCTCTAAAATCTGCTCTCTGCCACGATCCTTCTGGACGCCAGTCTTTTACTTCTGCTCTCTGCAACAGTCCTCCTGCACCACAGTCTCCAGACTCGGCTCTCTGTAAGATCCTTCTGAACTCCAGTTTCCAATCTCTGCTCTCTGTAACATTCCATCTCCACCCCAGTCTCCAACTTCTGTCCTCTGCAACAGTCCTGCTGCTCCCTAGTCTCCGAGATCTGCTCTGTGTAATAGTCCTTCTGAACTGCAGTCTCCATCCTCTGTTCTCTGTAACATTCCTTCTGCACCCCAGTCTCCAACCTCTGCTCTCTGCACTGGTACCTCTGCACCCAAGTCTCCTACCTTGTTCTCTACAACAGTACTTCTATACTGCAGTCTCCAACCTCTGTTCTCTGTAAGGGTTTTTTTGCAACCCAGTCTGCTACCTCTACTTTCTATATCAGTCCTTCTGCTCCACAGTCTCCAAACTCTGCTCTCTGTAACCGTCATTCTGCACCTCACTCTGCAAACTCTTCTCTCTGAAACAGTCATTCTGTAACCAGTCTTCAAACTCTGCTCTTTGCAAGAGTCCTTCTGCACCCCAGTCTCCATCCTCTGCTCTCTGAAACAGTCCTTCTCCTGCCTAGTCTCCAAACTCTGCTCTCTTTAACAGTCCTACTGTACTGCAATCTCCAATCTCTGCTCTCGGTAAGGGTCCTTCTGCACCCCAGTCTCCAAACTCTGCTTTCTATATCAGTCGTTCTGCACCCCAGTCTCTAACCTGTTCTCTCTGTAACAGTCTTTCTGAACCTCAGACTCCATACTCTGCTCTCTGCTACAGTCTTTAAGCACCCCAATCTTTAACCTCTTCTCTCTGCCACAGTCCTTCTGCAGCTCAATGTCAAAACTCTGCTGCCTTAAAGATCCTTCTGAAACCCTGTCTCCAACCTCTACTTTCTTCAAAGTTCCTTCTGTAATCCAGTCTCCAACCTCTGTTCTCTACAACAGTCATACTGCACCCCAGTCTTCAACGTCTGCTCTCTGTAAGAGTCTTTCAGTCTCCATCCTCTGTTCTCTGTAAGGGTCCTTCTGCACCCCAGTCTTAAACCTCTGCTTTCGGTATCAGTCCTTCTGCCCTGCAGTCTGCAAACTACGCTCTCTCCAACGATCCTTCTGCACCTCAGTCTCAAACCTCTGCTCTCTCTAACAGTCCTTCTGTACCTCATTCTCAAACCTCTGCTCTCTGTAATATTCTTTTGCAACCAAGTCTCCGAACTCTGATATCTGTAACTGTCCTTCTGCACCCCAGTCTCCAAGAACTGCTCTCTGTAACAGGCCTTCTTCACCCCAGTCTCCAAACTCTGCTGTATGTAACAGGCCTTTTGCGCCCAGTCTCCAAACTCTTCTCTCTTCAATGATCCTTCTCCACCCCAGTCTCCAACCTCTGCTCTCAGCAACAGTCCTTTTGCACCCCAGGCTCCAACCTATGTTCCCTGTAAGATCCTTCTGGACACGTGTCTCCAACCTCTGCTCTCTGTAACACTACTCTGCACACAAGTCTCCTACTTCTGCTTTCTGTAAGGGTCCTTCTGCACCTCAGTCTCCAACTTCTGCTCTCTGCAACACTCCTTCTGCACCCCAGTCTCCTAACTTTGCTCTCTGTAAAAGTTTTTCTGCACCTCAGTCTTTAACCTGTGCTCTCTGTAAAAGTCTTTCTGAACCCCAGTCTCCAACCTGTGCTCTCAGTAAAAGTCCTTCTTCACCAAAGTCTCCAACATCTGCTTTCTCTAACAATCCTTCTGAACCCCAGTCTCCAAACTCTGCTCTCTGAAATGATCCATCTGCACCCCAGTCTCCAAAGTCCGCTCTCTGTTACAGTCCTTCTGCACCCCAGTTTTCAAACTCTGCTTTCTGTAACCGTCTTCTGCATCTCAGTCTCCATCCTCATCTCTATGCAACAGTTCTTCTTCACCTAAGTCTCCAACGTCTGCTCTCTGAAAAAGTCCTTCTAAACCCTAGTCTCCAACCTCTGCTCTCTATAACAGTCATTCTACACCCCATTCTCCATACTTTGCTCGCCCCAAGGATACTTCTGCACCCCAGTCTCCATCCTCTGCTCTCTGCAGCTTTCTTTTTGCACCCCAGTCTCCAGCATCTGCTCTCTTCAACAGTCCTTCTCCACCCCAGTCTCCAAACTCTGCTCTCTGTAACGGTCCTTCTGGACCCCAATCTCCAACCTCTACTTTCTGCAACAGTCCTTCTACACCCCAGTCTCCACCCTCTGCTCTCAGCAAAAGTTTCTCTGCAGCCCAGTCTCCAACCTCTTCACTCTGTAACAATCCTTCTTCACCTCAGTCTTCAACATCTGCTTTTTGCAAGGGTCCTTCTGCACCCCAGTCTCCAACATCTGCTCTCTGAAACAGGCCTTCTGCACCCCAGTCTCTAAGCTCTACTCTCTGCAATGATCCTTCTGCACCCCAGTCTCCTACCCCAACTCTCTAAAATAGTCCTTCTGCACCCCAGTCTCCTACCTCTGCTCTCTGTGAGATCATTCTGCACACCAGTCTCCAACCCCTGCTCACTGTAACAGTCCTTCTGGAATCTATCTCCAAATTCTGCTCTCTACAACGGTCCTTCTGCACCGCAGTCTCCAACCTCTGTTTTCTGCAACAGTCCTTCTACTCCCCAGTCTCTAAACTCTGCTCTCTGTAACAGTCCTTCTGTACCAGAGTCTCCTACCTCTGCTCTCTGTAACGGTCCTTCTGCCCCCCAGTTTCCAACATCTGCTTTCTTTGTCAGTCCTTCTACACCTCAGTCTCCAACCTCTGCTTTCAGCAACAGTCCTTCTGAACCCTAGTCTCCTACCTCTTCTCTCTGCAAAATTCCTTCTGCACCCCAGTATCAAAACTATACTTTCTGTAATAGTCCCACTGCACCCCAGTCTCCAAACTCTGCTCTCTGTAATAATCCTTCTGCACCCCATTCTCAAACATCCGCTCTCTGTAACAGTCCTACTGCACCACAGTCTCCAAACTCTTTTCTCTGTAAGATCGTACTGAAACCCAATCTCCAACATCTGATATATGTAACTGTCCTTCTGCACCCCAGTCTTTAACCTCTGCTCTCTGAAACAGTCCTTCTTCACCTCAGTCTCCAAACTCTGCTTTCTGCAACAGTCCTTCTGCACCCAAGTCTCCAACCTCTGCTCTCCGCAACATTCCTTCTGCACCCCAGTCTCTAAACTGTACTCTCTGTAAAAGTCGTTCTGCACCCCAGTCTCCAAACTCTGCTCTCTGTAACGATCCTTCTGCACCCTAGTCTCGAACCTCTGCACTCTTCAACGATCCTTTTCCACATTAGTCTCCAACATCTGCTCTCTGCAACGATCCTTCTCCACCCCAGTCTCAAACCTCTGCTCTCTGCAACAGTCCTTGTGAACCCCAGTCTCCAACATCTGCTTTGTGCAACAGTTTTCCTGTACCTCAGTCTGAAAACTCCCCTGTCTGTAATCCTCCATCTGCAACCCAGTCTCCAACCTATGCTCTCTGTAACCGTCCTTCTGTACCTGAATCTCCAATCTCTACTCTATGCAACAGTCCTTCTGTTCACAAGTCTCTAAAATCTTCACTCTTAAACAGTCCTTCTACACCACAGTCTCCAACCTCTGCTCTATGCAACAGTCCTTCTACACCACAGTCTTCAACCTCTACTCTATGCAACAGTCCTTCTACACCCCAGTCTCCATACTCTGTTCTCTACATCAGTTTTTCTGCACCCCAGTCTCCAACCTCTGCTCTCTGAAACAGTCCTTATGCACCCCAGTATCCAACTTCTGCTTTCTGTATCAGTCGTTTTGAACCACAATCACCAAACTCTGCCCTCTGTAACCGTCCTTCTGCAACTCAGTCTGCAACCTCTGCTCTCTGCAACAGTCTTTCTGCACCCCCGTCTCCATCATCTGCTCTCTGCAACAGTCCATTTGTACCCCAGTCTCCAACATCTGCTCTCTGCAACAGTCATTATCCACCCTAGTCTCAAAACTTTGCTCTCTGTAACAGTCTTTCTTTATTGCATTCTGCAACCTCTGCTCTCTGTAATGGACTTTGCACCGGAGTCTCCAACCTCTGCTTTCTGTGTCAGTCCGTCTGCACGCTAGTCTCCAACTTCTGCTCTGTTTAACTGTCCATCTGCACTTTAGTCTCCAACCTCTGCTGTCTGCTACAGTCCTTCTGGATCCCAATCTCCAACCTCTACTCTCTGCAGCAGTCCTTCTACATCCCAGTCTAAAACCTCTGCTCTCGGCAACAGTCCTTCTGTACCCCAGTCTCCAACATCTGCTCTCTGTAACAATCCTTCTGCACCTCAGTCTCCAACCTCTGCTCTCTACAACGATCCTTCTGCAACGCAGTCTGAAAACTCTGCTAGCTGCAAAAGTCCTTGTGAACCCCAGTCTCCAACATCTGCTTGCTGCAACAGTTTTTCTGTACCTCAGTCTGAAAACTCTGCTCTCTGCAATAATCCATCTGCACCCCAGTCTCAAAACTCTGCTCTCTGTTACAGTCCTTTTGTAACTCAGTCTCCAATCACTGCTCTCTGCAATAGTCCTTCTACACCCAAGTCTCCATACTCTGATCTCCCCAACGGTCCTTCTGCACCCCAGTCTTCAAACTCTGTTCTCTACATCTCTTCTTCTGCAACCCAGACTCCAACCTCTGCTCTCTGTAACAGTCCTTCTGTACCACAGTCTCCAACCTCTGTTCTCTGTAAGGGTCCTTATGCACCCCAGTATACAACCTGTGCTTTCTGTATCAGTCGTTTTAACCACAGTCTCCAAACTCTGCCCTCTGTAACCCTCTTTCTGCAACTCAGTCTGAAACCTCTGCTCTCTGCAACAGTCCTTCTGCACCCCAGTCTCCATTCTCTGTTCTCTGCAATAGTCCTTTTGCACCCCAGTCTCCAACATCTGCTCTCTGCAACAGTCATTCTGCATCCCAGTCTCCAAACTTTGCTCTCTGTAACAGTCCTTCTGTACTGCATTCTCCAACCTCTGCTCTCCGTAAGGGTACTTCTGCACCCCAATTTTCAACCTCTGCTTTCTATGTCAGTCCTTCTGTAACCCAGTCTCCAACCTCTGCTCTGCGTAACTGTCCTTCTGCACTTTAGTCTCCAACCTCTGCTCTCTGCTACAGTCCTTCTGAACCCCAATCTCAAACCTCTACTCTCTGGAACAGTCCTTGTACATCCCAGTCTAAAACCTCTGCTCTCTGAATCAGTCCTTCTGCACTCCTGTCTCCAACCTCTGCTCTCTGTAACAATCCTTCTGCACCTCAGTCTCCAACCTCTGCTCTCTGCAACCGTCCTTCTGCACCTCAGTCTCCAACTTCTACTCTCTGTAACAGTTCTTCTGCACCTCAGTCTCCATTCTCTGATCTCTGTAAGATCCTTCTGCAACCAGTCTTCAAACTCTGCTTTTGGTAACAGTCCTTAATCACCCCAGTCTTCAAATTGTGCTCTCTGTAACAGGCCTTCTGCACTCCAGTCTCTAAGCTCTGCTATCTGTATCAGTCCATCTGCACCCCAGTCTCTAACGTCTTCTCACTGCAACGATCCTTCTGCACCCCAGTCTCCAACATCTGCTCGCTGCAACAGTCCTTGTTCAACCCAGTCTACCACATCTGCTCTCTGCAACATTTCTTCTGTACCTCAGTCTGAAAACTCCGCTGTCTGCAATAATTCTTCTGCACCCCAGTCTCCAACCTGTGCTCTCTGTAACAGTCCTTCTGCACGTCAGTCTCCAACCTCTGCTTTCAGCAGCACTACTTCTGCATCCCAGTCTCCAACCTCTGCTCTCTGCAACATTCCTTCTGCTTTTCAGTATCAAACTTGTGCTCTATATAAAGTCCGTCTTTTCCCCCCCAGTCTCCAACCTCTGCTTTTTGTAATGATCCTTATGCACCTGAGACTCTAACTTCCACTCTCTGCAACAGTCCTTCTGCACCTCAGTCTCCAAACTCTGCTTTCTGCAACAGTCCTTCTGCACTCAAGTCTCCAACCTCTGCTCTCTGACACATTCCTTCTGCAGCTCAGTCTCCAACCTGTACTTTCTGCAATGATCCTACTGCACCCCAGTCTCAAACCTCTGCTCGATGCAATAGTCCTGTGAACCCCAGTCTCCAACATCTGCTTCCTGCAACAGTTTTACTGTACCTCAGTCTGAAAACTCTGCTCTCTTCAACAGTCCTTCTACACCCTAGTCTCCATACTCTGCTCGCCCCAACATTCTTTCTGCACACCAGTCTCCAACCTTTGTTCTCTACATAAGTTTTTCTGCACCCCAGTCTCAGACCTCGACTCTCTGTAACAGTCCTTCTGTACCGCTGTCTCCAACCTCTGTTCTCTGTAAGGGTCCTATGAACCCCAGTATCCAATCTCTGCTTTCTGAATAAGTCCTTTAGCACCACCGTCTCCAAACTCTTCCCTCTCTAAAAGTCCTTCTGCAACTCAATCTGCAACCTCTGCTCTCTGCAAAAGTCCTTCTGCACCACAGTATCCATCCTCTACTCTCTGCAACAGTCCTTTTGCACCCCAGTCTCCAACATCTGCTCTCTGCAACAGTAATTCTCCACACCAGTCTCCAACCTCTGTTCTCTGTAACAGTCCATCTGTACTGCATTCTCCAAACTCTGCTCTTGGTAAGGGTACTTTTGCACTTGAGTCTTTAACCTCTGCTTTCTGTATCAGTTCTTCTGCACCCCAGTCTCCAAACTGTGCTTTTTTTAACTGTACTTCTGCACCTTAGTCTTCAACCTCTGCTCTCTGCTACACTCCTTCTGGACCTCAATTTCCAAACTCTTCTCTCTGCAACAGTCCTTCTACATCGCAGTCTAAAACCTCTGCTCTCTGCAACAGTCCTTCTGCACGCAAATCTCCAACTTCTACTCTCAACAACAGTCCTTTTGTACCTCAGTCTCCAAACTCTGCTCTCTGTAACAGTCCTTCTGGACCCCAATCTCCAACCTCTACTCTCTGCAACAGTCCTTCTACACCAGAGTCTCCACCCTCTGCTCTCAGCAAGTTTTTCTGCACCCCAGTCTTCAACCTCTTCGCTCTGTAACTATCCTTCTTCACCTCAGTCTCCAAAATCTGCTCTTTGCAAGGGTCCTTCTGCACCCCAGTCTCCAACCTCTGACCTCTACATCAGTTCTTCTGCTCCCCAGTCTCCAACTGCTTCTCTTGGTACCAGTCCTTCTGTACCGCAGTCTCCAACCTCTGTTCACCGTAAGGGTCCTCATGCACCCTAGTATCCAACCTCTGCTTTCTGTATCAGTCCTTTTGCACAACAGTCTCCAAACTCTGCCATCTGTAAGAGTCCTTCTGCCACTCAGTCTGCAACCTCTGCTCTCTGCAACAATCCTTGTGCACCCCAGTCTCCATCCTCTGCTCTCTGCAACTTTCCTTCTGAACCCCAGTCTCCAACATCTGCTATCTGCAACAGTCATTCTAAACCCCAGTCTCCAAACTCTGCTCTCTCTAAGAGTCCTTCTGTACTGCATTCTCGAAAAACTGCTCTCTGTAAAGATACTTCTGTACCCGAATCTCCAAATTCTGCTTTCTTGTCAGTCCTTCTGCACCGCAGTCTCCAAACTCTGCTCTGTGTAACTGTCCTTCTGCACTTAGTCTCTAACGTCTGCTCTCTGCTACAGTCCTTCTGGACCCCAGTCCCCATCATCTACTCTCTGCAACAGTCCTTCTGCACCCCAGTCTCCAAACTCTGCTCTTTGTAAGAGTCCATCTTTATTGGAGACTCCAACCTCTGCTCTCTGATAATGGTCCTTCTGTACCCCAGTCTTCAACCTCTGCTTTTTGAATCTTTTCTTCTGCAACACTGTCTCAATCCTCTGCTCTCTATAACAGTCCTTTTGCACCTCAGTCTCCAACCTCTTCTCTCTGCAACAGTCCCTTCTGTGCCCCAGTCTTCAAATTCTGCTTTCTGCCGAAGTCCTTCTTCACCCCAGTCTCCAACCTCTGCTTGATGTAATATGCTTCTGTACCAACGTCTCCAAACTCTACTCTCTGTAACAGTTCTTCTGCACCGCAGTCTCTAAACTCTGCTCTCTGTTACAATCCTTCTGCACCTCAGTCTCCAACCTCTGCTCTCTGCAATGGTCTTTCTGCAACAAACCTCTGTCCTTGCAACAGTCCTTCCACTCCCCAGTCTCCAATCTCTGCTCTCTGTAAAAGTCCTTTTGTACCCCAGTCTCCAATCTCTGCTCTCTGTAAAGGTCCTTCTGCACCCGAGTCTCCAAACTCTACCCTCTGTTACAGTTCTTCTGTATTGCAGTCTCCAAACTCTGCTCTCTGTAACAATAATTCTGCACCTCAGTCTCCAACCTCTGCTCTCTGCAAAGGTGCTTCTGCACCCTAGTCTCCAACCTCTGTTCTCTGCAAAAGTCGTTCTGCACCCCAGTCTCCAACCTCTGCTCTCTATAGCAGTCCTTCTGTACCGGAGTCTCCAACCTCTGCTCTCTTATCTGTCATTTTTCACCCCAGTCTCCAACATCTGCTTTCTCTATAAGTCCTCCTGCACCCAAGTCTCCAACCTCTGCTCTCTTTAACAATCTTTCTGCACCTCAGTCTTTAACCTTTGCTTTCTGCAAGAGTCCTCCTGCACCCCCCGTCTCTAACCTCTGCTCTCTGCAACATTCCTTCTGCACCCGAGTCTCCTACCTGTGCTCTCCGTAAAAGTCCTTTTGCACTCCAGTCTCAAACCTCTGCTCTCTGTAACGATGCTTCTGCACCCCAGTCTCTAACCTCTGCTCTCTGCAATGATCTTTCTACACCTCAGTCTCCAATTTCTGCTCTCTACAACGATCCTTTTGCACCCCAGTCACAAACATCTTCACTCTGTAACAGTCCTTCTACACCTCAGTCTTCAACCTCTCGTCTCTGCAACAGTCTTTTTGAACCCCAATCTCCAACATCTGCTCTCTTCAACAGTCCTTCTATACCCCAGTCTCCAACCTCTGCTCTCTTAAACAGTCCTTCTACACCCCACTCTCCAACCTCTGCTCTCTGTAACAGTCCTTCTGCACCTCAGTCTCCAAACTCTGCTCTCTGAAATTATCTTCTGCAACCCAGTCTTCAAACTATGCTCTCTGTAACAGTTTTAATGCTCACCAGTACCAAACTCTGCTCTCTTTAAGAGGCCTTCTGCACCACAGTCATCAACCTCTGCTCTCTGCAACGATCCTTATGCACATCAGTCTTTAACCTCTGCTCTCAGCAACGGTCCTTATGCACCCCAGTTTCAAAACTCTGCTCTCCGCAATAGTTTTTCTGTATCCCAGTCCCCAAACTCATCTCTTTGAAAGATCCTTCTGCACCCAAGTCTCCCAACTCTACTCACTGTAACAGTCCTTCTGCACCCCAGTCTCCAACCTATGCTCTCTGTAACAATCCTTCTGCACATTATTCTTTATCCTCTGCTCTCAGCAACGGTCCTTATGCACCCCAGTCTCCAACTTCTGATCTTGGCAACAGTTCTTCTGCAACACAGTCTGCATCATCTGCTCTCTGTAAGAGTCCTTCTGTACTGCAGTCTTCAACCTCTACTCTCTGTAACGGTCCTTCTGGACCTCAGTATCTCACCTCTGCTTTTGGTATCAGTCCTTCTGCACACCAGTCTCCAACCTCTGCTCTCTGTAACATTCCTTCTGCACCTTAGTCTCCAATCTCTGCTCTCTGTATTAGTCCTTCTGCACCCCTGATTCCAAACTCTGCTCTATGAAACAGTCCTCCTGCACCTCAGTATTAAACAACTGCTTTATGCAACAGTTCTTCTAAACCCCAGTCTCCAAACTCTGCTCTCTGGAACAGTCCTTCTATACCCCAGTCTCCATAATCTGCTCTCTGCAACGATCTTCTGCACCTCAGTCTACAACGTCTGCTCTGCAAAAGTCCCTCTACACACAGTCTCCAACCTCTGCTCACTGGAAGATCCAACTGTAACCCAGTTTCCAAATTCTACTTTGTGTAACATTCTTCTGCACCCAGTCTCCAACCTCTGCTCTCTGCAACGGTCCCTCTGCACCCCAGTCTCCAACATTATTCTCACAACAGTTCTTCTGTACCGCAGTCTTTAACCACTGTTCTCTGTAAGGGTCCTTCTTCACCCCAGTGTCCAAACTGTGCTTTCTGTATCAGTGCTTCTGCACCACAGTCTCCAAACTCTGCTCTCTGTAACAGTCTGTCTGCTCCTAACTCTGCAACCTCTGCTCTCTGCAACAATCCTTTTTCACCCCAGTCTTCCAACTCTGCTCTCTGTAACAGTCCTTCTGTACTGCAGTCTCCAACCTCTGCTCTCTTTAACGGTCCTTCTGCACCCGAGTCTCCAAACTCTGCGTTATGTATCAGTCATTCTGCAACCCAGTCTCCACCTCTGCTCTCTCTAACAGTCCTTCTGAACCTCAGACTCCACCTCTGTCTCTGCAACAGTCCTAATGTGCCCCAATATCCAAACTCTGCTCTCTGCAACAGTCCTTATGCACCTCATTGTCCAAACTCTGCTCTCTTTAAGATCCTTTTAAAACCCAGACTCCAACCTCTGCTCTCTGCAATGGTCCTTCTGGACCCTAGTCTTTAATCTCTGATCTCTACAATAGTTACTCTGCACCCCAGTCTAAAACTTCTGCTCTCTGTAAGAGTCCTTATGTACCGCAGTCTCCAAACTCTGTTCGCTGTAAGGGTCCTTCTGCGCCACATTCTCCAACCTCTGCTTTCTGTATCAGTTTTTTTGCACAACATTCTCGAAAACTCTGCTGTCTGTATGAGTCCTTTTGCACCTCAGACTGAAACTCTGCTCTCTGCAATAGTCCATATGCACCCAGAGTCTCTAATTTCTGCTCTCTGCAACATTCCTTCTGCACCCCAGTCTCCAAAATCTGCTATCTGCAACAGTCCTTCTCAAACCCAGTCTCAAACTCTGCTCTCTGCAACAGTCCTTCTACACCCCAGTCTCCAACCTCTGCTTTCTGTATCAGTCCTTCTGCTCCACAGTCTCCAAACTTTTCTCTCTGTAACAGTCCTTCTGCACCTCACTCTGCAACCTCTGCTCTCTGCAACAATTTCTCTGCATTCCACTCTTCAACCTATGCTCTCTGTAACAGTCCTTCTGTACTGCATTATCCAACCTCTGCTCTCTGTAACAGTCTTTCTGCACTTCAGAGTCAAAACTTTGTTCTCTGCAAAAGTACTTCTATGCCCCAATCTCCAACCTATCTTCTCTGCAACAGTCCTTATGCACCTCAGTGTCCAAACTCTTCTCTCTGTAGGATCCTTCTAAAACACATTCTTCAACCTCTGCTTTTTGCAATGGTCCTTCTGCACCTCAGACTCCAACCTCTGTTCTCTGCAACAGTCCTTCTACACCCTAGTCTCCATACTCTGCTCGCACCACCGATCCTTCTGCACCCAAGTCTCCAAAATCTTCTCTCTGCAACAGTCCTTCTCCACCCCAGTCTCCAAACTCTGCTCTCTGCAACAGTCTTTCGGCACCCCAGTCTTCAACCTCTGCTTTCTGTATCAGTCCTTCTGCACCCCAGTAACCAACCACTGCTCTCTTTACAGTCCTTCTTCATCTCAGTCTCCAAACTCTGCTTTCTGCAACCGTCCTTCTGCACCCCAGTCTCCAACCTCTGCTCTCCACAACGATTTTTCTGCACCCTAGTCTCAATCCTCTGATCGCTGCAACAGTCCTTCTGAACCCCAATCTCCAACATCTTCTCTCTGCAAAAGTTCTTCTGTACCTCAGTCTTAAAAATCTGCTCTCTGCAATAATCCTTCTGCACCCCAGACTCCAACCTCTGCTCTCTTTTACAGTCCTTATGTACCTCAGTCTCCAAACTCTGCTCTATGCAACAGTACTTTTGCACTCAAGTCTCCAAAATCTGCTCTCTGAAACAATCCTTCTAGAACCCAGTCTCCAACCACTGCTCTTTGCAAAAGTATTTCTAGACCCCAGTCTCCATACTCTGCTCCCAACAATGTTCCTTCTGCACCCCAGTCTCCAGCGTCTGCTCTCTGAAAAAGTTTTTCTACACCACAGTGTCCAAACTCTGCTCTGTGCAACAGACCTTCTACACAACAGTCTCTATACTCTACTCGCCCCAACAATCCTTCAGCACCCCAGTCTCCAACCTCTGGTCTCTACATCAGTTCTTTTGCACCCCAGTTTCCAAACTCTGCTCTCTGTAACAGTCCTTCTGTACCGCAGTCTAAAACCGCTGTTCTCCGTAAGAGTCCTTATGCACCCCAGTATTCAAACTCTGCTTTCTGTATCAGTCGTTTTGCACCACAGTCTCAAAACTCTGCCCTCTGTAACAGTCTTTCTGCAACTCAGTCTGCAACCTCTGCACTCTGCAAAAGTCCTTCTGCACCCCAGTCTCCATACTCTGCTCTATGTAACAGTCCTTCTCTATCTCAGTCTCCAATCTCTGCTCTATGCAACAGTCCTTCTGCACCCAAGTCTCCAACATCTGCTCTCTGAAACAGTCCTCCTCCACCCAACTCTCCAACCTCTGCTCTCTATAACAGTCATTCTGTAATGGATTCTCCAACCTCTACTCTCTGTAAGGGTACTTATACACCCGAGTCTCCAACCTCTGCTTTACGTATCAGTCCTTCTGCACCCCAGTCTCCAACCTGTGCTCTGTGTAACTGTCCCTCTGCACCTTAGTCTCCAACCTCTGCTCTCTACTACAGTCCTTCTAGACCCCAGTCTCCATGCTCTGCTCTCTGTAACGGTCTTTCTGCATCTGAGTTTCCAACCTCTACTCTCTGTAACAGTGCTTCTACGCCTCAGTGTCTAACCTTTGCTCTATGTAAGATCCTTCTGCAACCCAGTCTCCAAATTCTGCTCTCTGTAACAGTTTTTCGGCACCTCACTCTCCAAACTCTGCTCTCTGTAAAAGACATTTGGCACCCCAGTCTCCAACCTCTGCTCTCTGTATCAGTCCTTCTGCACCCCTGTGTCTAACCTCTTCTCTCTGTAACGATCCCTCTGCACTCCAGTCTCCAAGCCCTGCTCGCTGCAACAGTCCTTGTGCACCCCAATCTTCAACATCTGCTTTCTGCAATAGTTTTTCTGTACCTCAGTCTGAAAACTCTGATCACTGCAATAATCATTCTGCACCCAAGTCTCCAACCTCTGCTCTGTGTAACACTCCTTCTGCACCTCAGTCTTCAACTTCTGCTCTGTATCAGTCCTGCACCCCTGTCTCCCACATCTGCTCTTTGTAACAGTCTTTCTGCACCTCAGTCTTCAACCTCTGCTTAGTGTAACAGTCTTTCTGCAACCCAGTTTCCAATCTCTGCTTTCTGCAACGATCCTTATGCATCCCAGTCTCCAACATCTGCTCTCTGCAACCGTCCTTCTGCACCCACGTCTCCAACCTCTGCTCTCTGCAATGATCCTTCTGCACACCAGTCTCCAACATCTGCTCTCTGCAATAATCCTACTGCACCCCAGTCGCCAACCTCTGCTCTCTGTAACAATCCTTCTGCACTAAAGTCTCCAAACTCTGCTCTATGTAATATTCTTCTGCAACCCAGTCTCCAAACTCTGCTCTCTGTAACAGCCCTTATGAACCCAGTCTCCAACCTCTGCTCTCTGTAAAAGCCTTTGGGACCCCTGTCTCAAAACTATGCTCTCTGTATCAGTCCTTCTGCACCCCAGTCTCCAAACTCTGCTATCTTTAACAGTCTTTCTGCATCTCAGTCTCCTAACTCTACTCTCTGCAACAGTTCTTCTGCACACCAGTCTCAAACGTCTCCACTCTGAAACAGTTCTTCTCCACTCCAGTCTCAAACCTCTGCTCCCTGTAACAGTCCTCCTGAATTTCAGTCTCCAAACTCTGCTGTCTGTAATGGTCCTTCTGAACATCAGTCCCCAAACTCTGATTTAAGTATCAGTCCTTCTGCACCCCAGTCTTCAACCTCTGCTATCTGCAACAGTCCTTCTGATCCTCAGTCTTCAAATTCAACTCTCTGCAAAAGTCCTTCTGCACCCATGTCTAAAACACCTGCTCCCTGCAACAGTCCTTCTTCACCACAGTTTCCAAACCTCTGCTATCTGCAACAGTCCTTCTGCACCACAGTCTCCAAACTCTGCTCTCTGCAACAGTCCTTCTACACTCCAGTCTTCAACCTCTGCTCTGTGGAACAGTCCCTCTGCAACCCAGTTTTCAATCTCAGCTCTCTGTAATGATCCTTCTGCATCCCACTCTCCAACATGTGCTCTCTGCAACCGTCCTTCTGCACCCAAGTCTCCAAACTCTGCTATCTGCAATGATCCTTCTGCACACCAGTCTACAATCTCTGTTCTCTGCAATAATCCTAATGCACCCCAGTCGCCAACCGCTGCTCTCTGTAACAATCTTTCTGCACCGCAGTCTCCAAACTCTGCTCTACGTAATATTCTTCTGCAACCCAGTCTCCATTCTCTACTCTCTGTAACAGCCCTTCTGTACCCATTCTCCAACCTCTACTCTCTGTAACAGTCTTCTGCACCCCAGTCTTCAAACTCTGCTCTCTGCATCAGTCCTTCTGCACCTCAGTCTTCGAACTCTGCTCTCTTTAACAGTCTTTCTTCATCTCAGTCTCCTACCTCTACTCTCTCCAACAGTTCTTCTGCACACCAGTCTCCAACGTCTTCAATCTGAAACAGTTCTTCTCCTCTCCAGTCTCCAATATTTGCTCTCTGTAACAGTCCTCCTGTATTGCAGTCTCCAAACACTGCTGTCTGTAATGGTCCTTCTGCACCTCAGTCCCCAACCTCTGCTTTATGTATAAGTTCTTCTGCACCCCAGTGTCAAACCTCTACTATCTGCAACAGTCTTCTACTCCTCAATCTCCAAATTCTACTCTCTGAAAAGTCCTTCTGCACCCATGTCTCCAAAACCTGCTGCCTGCAAGAGTCCTTCTTCACCCCAGTTTCTAACCTCTGCTATCTGCAAAAGTCCTTCTGCACACCAGTCTCCAAACTCTGCTCTCTGTAACAGTCCTTCTGCACCTCAGTCTCCACATTCTGCTCTCTGCAACAGTCCTTCTGCACCCAAGTCTCCAACCTCTGCTCTCTGCATCAGTTCTTCTGCACCCTAGTCTCCAACCTCTGCTCTCTGTAACAGTCCTTCTGCACCATATTCTCCAAACTCTGCTCTCTGTTACAGTCTTTGTACACCGCAGTCTCCAACCTCTGGTGTCTGTAACGGTCCCTCTGCACTCTGATTTCCAACCTCTGCTTTCTGTACCAGTCCTTCTGCACCTCAGTCTCCATCCTATGTTCTCTGTAACAGTCCTTCTGCACCTCAGTCTGAAACCTCTGCTCTCTGCACGATCCTTCTGCACCCCAGTCTCCAACCACTGCTCTCTGTAACAGTCGTCCTGCACCTAATTCACCAACCTCTGCTCTCTGTAAGATCCTACTGCAACCCAGCCTCAAAACTCTGCTCTCTATAACAGTTCTTCAGCAACCCAGCCTCAAAAGTCTGCTCTCTATAACAGTACTTCTGAAACCCAGTCTCTAACCTCTGCTCTCTGTAGCAGGCCTTCTGCAACCCAGTCCCCAAACTCTGCTCTCTGAAACAGTCTTTCTGCACGCCAGTCTCCAACCTCTGCTCTCTTTAACGGTCCTTCTGCACCCCAGGGTCCCACCTCAGCTTTCTGTATCATAATTCTTCAAACCAATCTCCATCATCTTTTCTGTGTAACAGTCCTTCTGCATCTCAGTCTCCAAACTCTGCTCTCTGCAACAGTCTGTGCACCCCAGTCTCCAACCTCTGCTTTGTGCAACATTCCTTCTGCACCCCAGGCTTTAACCTGTTCTCTCTGTAACAGTACTTCTGCACCCCAGTCTCCCACCTCTGCTCTCTGTAAAGATCCTTCTGCAGCCCAGTCTCCACCTCTGCTCTCTGCAATGATTCTTCTGCAACTCCGTCTACACCTTCTGCTGTCTTCAACGATCCTTCTGCACCTCACTCTTCAAACTCTGCTCTCTGTACCAGTTTTTCTGCACCTCAGTCTCCAACCTCTGCTCTCTGCTACTGTCCATCTGCACCCCAGTCTCAAACCTCTGCTCTCTGTAACGATCTTTCTGCACCCCAGTCTCCAACGTCTCCTCTCCTTAACACTCCTTCTGCACCCCAGTCTCCAACCTTTGTTCTCTGTAAGGTCCTTCTGCACCCCAGTTTCCAAACTCTGCTCTCTGTAACATTCTTCTCCAACCCAGTCTCCAACCTCTGCTTTCTTCAACGGTTCTGCTGCAACCCAGTCTCCAACCTCTGTTCTCTGAAACAGTCCTTCTGCTCCCCAATTTTCAATCTCTGCTCTCTGTAACAGTCCTTCTGTACCGCAGTCTCCAACTTCTGCACTCTGTAATGGTCCTTTTGCACCCTAGTCTCCAACCTTTGCTTTCTGTATCAGTCCTTCTGCACCACAGTCTCCAAACTCTGCTCTCTGTTAAAGTCATTCTGCACCTCAGTCTCAAAACTATGCTTTCTGTAAGATTCTTCTGCAACCAAGTCTCAAAACTCTTCTCTCTGTAACAGTCTTTCTGCACACCAGTCTCCAACCTCTGCTCTCTGCAACGATTCTTCTTCACCCCAGTCTCCAACCTCTGCTCTCTGCAACAGTCATTCTGAACCCCAGTCTCCAACATCTGCTCTCTGCAACAGTCCTTCTGCACCTTAGTCTGAAAACTGTGCTCTCTGCAACGATCCTTGTGCACCCCAGTCTCCAAACTGGAAATGTGGCTCAAGCAGTAGTGCGGTTGCCTGGCACGCGTACGGCCCGGGTTCGTTCCTCAGCACCACATACCAACAAAGATGTTGTGTCCGCCGAGAACTAGAAAATGAATATTAAAAATTCTCTCTCTCTCTCTCTCTCTCTCTCTCTCTCTCTCTCTCTTTCTCTCTCTCTCTCTCTCTATCTCTCTTTCTCTCACCCCTCTTCTCTCCTCTCCTCTCTCACTCTCTCTCACAGCAGTCATACTGGCCACACAGCCAGTAAGACGCCTTCTGTGCAAGCACTTGTCACCAATAAGAAGATCTGGTAAAGGCAGCCCTCATAAGAAATGGCTCTCTTCTCCCAGAAGAAGTTTACCAACAGTACTTGGAGGGTGGTGGATGTGTAGCAGACGTCCAAGAAGCTCAAATTTCTGAGGAAAAAGTACATTAGAGTGTGGAGAGAAGGACTGACACTGGTGGCCACTATTATGAGCATGTTCCCCATGAGAGTGCTCAGGTAAATGACCAGAAAGAGCAGGAAGAACCAGCCCAGTAGGTTTGAGTGGTTGGAAAATCCCAAGAAGATGAATTCAGTGAGAAATGATTGATTGCTCATTTCCAATGTTGTCATAGCTACAAAACAGAGAAAAAGAGACCATGATGAAAATGGACTGAGAGCACCCCAAACAGGCTTGTTAATCTGCAGCAACATGGCAAATAATATCGAATAAAAAGCAGCCTGGAGACTGATAACCTGTGGGACTGGTCTCAGGGAATCATACCCATGGAGCTGCACACATTTGCAGGGGTGATGGTGGGTGGGCGTAACCAGAAAATTCCTAGAAGCCAACAGAAAGCCATCGACCTCATCATGGTTTGAAGTCATTTCTCACTGTCTCAGTAATCTCTGTCTCCTGTTGTCCTTTTATGTAAACATACGATTTTTGGAGAAGTTCATTTTCATTGCAAATGTTAAGAAAAAAATTTACAAAGCAGAGTCATCATCTGCAGAAGCAGTCTGTGTTGCCTTCAGTGTTTTCCAATGTAGAGTTTTTCTCATTTTACATCAATCTTGATCTCTGTGTTCGGAAAGGCAGAAGTTAACTATTCCTGTACAATGCTGAAATTATCAGGGCCAGAGCAAAATAGAGGAAAGAAGTTGATGAAGTGGGGTTGTACTGGCTATTTTAAGTATACAGGGAAGATCAGTGGAGTAGAAGGAGAATGAGAGGGCGGAGAGGTTTGGGAAGGGAAGAAATGTGAAAAGTCTTTACGCAGATCATTTTATGTGCACATGAAAGTCTAAAACAGGGGACTGCACCTGTATGTATATGTAGAAAGCACCAGTCAGAAATTAACAGATAAATGACCCAAAAAAAGATCAGTAGAGAAAGGAGAATGGGGGCGGGAAGGGGAGGGAGATGGGGGGTGGGGACTGAATGGAGTAAATCAGATTCCATGCACATAGGATCTTTTCCAAATCAACCCAACTTCTATGTATAACTATTATGCTCTAATAAAAAATTTAAGAAGATGACATGATCCTATCAGCAAAGAGTGAGATTTGAATTCTTCTTGACCTATTTGTATACCTTTAATTTCTTTCTTTTGTCCAATGGCTCTGGCAATTTCAAGGATGAAGTTAAATAGAAGTGGTGAAAGAGGGGGCACCCTGTCTGCTTCCAGTTTTTAGAGTAAATGCTTTCAACCTTTCTCTACTTAGAATGATGCTGCCTTGGGTTTAGAATAGATAGCTTTTACAATTCTTTTACAAAGTTCCTTCTGTCCCTAGTGTTTCTACTGTTTTCACATGTAGGGGTGCTAAATTTTGTTAAATGCTTTTTCTGCATCTATTGAGATTATCAATAAATTTACATCTCTCTTAAATAAACTTAATCTCTCCCCTTTGGCTAAACATTCAGATAATCTCTAGTCCTATAAATATTTTAATGAACATTTTCCTACATAAACATATGTGACAATTTCGAATTATCTCTTCAGAATAAAATTTAAATCTGACATAAAAGAATTGGTTGTGCAGTTTCTATTTTAAACTAGTTCATGTGAGAAATTATATTAAGTGAAATAAGGCAGACACATAAAGAGAAATAGCAGTTTTTTACTTCTTTGTGGAAGCTAAATAGTTGATCTCAGAGAAGTAGGGAGTAGAGCAGTGGTTATTGGATCCTGGGAGAGAATCACAAAAATTATTGTGAGTCTGATTTCTCAAAGACGCATGTGGAGGACTGCCGGAAACATTCCCTCTGAGTGTGGTCTTTAAAAATAAATAAGAGTGGACTTCTAACAGGGTCCTCAGAAAATCTCTCTTCTCTCCTCAGTGGGCAGCAGGAGGTCCATGGGTCTGGCTGCCTAGGAGCTAGCTGTGGTGTGCAAATGGGCAGGACCAGGACGGCTGGAGAAACTCAATAATCACTAGTAGACCACATTCTAGGTGAGGACAGGCTGGAAACAGGCCATCCAGAAGGAAATGGCTTGAGCTCTGAAAATGACAGAATCTGTGGATTTAGGAAACGGTTGTGGGTCCAATCCACTCATACCACCTACTCCCTGGTTCAGTCAACGGTTGCCACAGTTACCACAGGCCTGAGCAGAACAACCCAGAGGGGGAGATGCACTCTGGCCTCCTGGCTTGGAGGTTTGGTCTGGGGCCAGCTGACCCATTGCTGCCTGCCTGAGATGAGGTGGGACACCGAGGTGGAAGGGAACAAGGGGGAAGCGTCCCTAGCTCATTGCAGGCAGAAGGTTGGGGTGGGGGAGGATACGGGAGGAGACAGTTGACAGAAAACAAGATGTGATTCCCCAGGGCATGTTCCGGGCCACACTCCACCTTCCCACACTCCTCTCAGTACAGTGGGCCTTTCAGATAATTAACCCACAAAATGGATGGATCCACAGATTAGGTCACAAGTCTCACAGTCTAATCATTTCACCTCTGAACACTGCTACTGTGGCTGACCATGAGCTTTTGGTGGGGGGATACCTTATTTCTAAGCCCATAATAGTCCCTACAGTCCATGTGCTTTTGTTAGAATACCTTCATGTAGTCTGGGAGAGTAATCGGGTGCCAAAACAAGATTAAAAGGAAATATCTGGTAACTGAAGATGTGACATTTGGAGCTTGGGGATAAGCTCTGAAGAGGAGCCCTGGGTGGATCACTTTAAAGTCCTGGTGACGAGGACACAAGAGGGCACCTGGTCTGTTGTGTAACCTAAGTGTCAGTGGGATCACTCATTAAAAGATAAAAAAATGAGAAGGAGCGTGTCTGGGGAGAGAAAAGGAGGAAAGGAGTTTGGCCCTTGAGTCTGGGTACCTGCGGGGTCTCTCCGAGGAGATTCCAGGAGGCAGCAGGACAGGTTCCCAGGAGACAGGCCTGGGAGTCATGGCTTAGAGTGACTGTGGAAGTCACAGGTGCTCATAAAGCCAAAAGAGAGCAGGGTGAGGAGAGAGGTTCTGACGGACTGTGCGAAAAAGAAGGTTTCCAGAAGGAGGCTCACAAGCTATCAGCAATCATTCTGCACCACAGTGTCAAAGCTCTGCTCTCTGTACCAGGCCTTCTGCACCCCAGTCTAAAACCTCTGCTCCCTATAACAGTCCTTCTGCACCCCTGTCTACAACCTCTGCTCCCTTAAATAATACTTCTCCACCCCAGTCTCCAAGTTCTACTCTCTGAAACACTCTTTCTGCACCCCAGTCTCGAACATCTGTTCTCTGCAACAGTCCTTCTGCACCTCAGTCTGAAAACTCTGCTCTCTGAAACAATTATTCTGCACCCCAGTCTCTAACCTCTGCTCTCTGTAACAGTCCTTCTGCACTTCAGTCTCCAAACTCTGCTCTCTATAATATCCTTCTGCACACCAGTCTCCAAACTGTGATATCTGTAACAGGCCTTCTGCACCCCAGTCCCCAAACTCTGCTCCCTGCAAGAATCCTTCTGCACTCCAGTCTCCAAGTTCTGCTCACTGAAAGAGTCCTTCAGCACCCCACTCTCGAACATCTGCTCTCTGCCACAGTCCTTCTGCACCGATGTCTGAAAACTCTGCTCTCTGCAACAATCAATTCTGCAACACAGTCTCCAAACTCTGCTCTCTGTAACAGTCCTTCTGCACCTCAGTCTCCAAACTCGGCTCTCTATAATATTTTTCTGCACCCCAGTCTATAAACTGTGCTATCTATAACAGTTTTTCTGCACCCCAGTCTCCAACATCTGCTCTCTGTAACAGTCCTTCCCCACCCCAGTCTAAAATCTCTTCTCACTGCAACATTTCTTCTACACCCTAGTCTCCAAACTGTGCTCTCTGTAAGTGTCTTTCTGATCTCAGTCTCCAAACTCTGCTCTCTGTAAGGATCCTTCTGCACCTCAGTATCCAAACTCTGCTGTCTGCAATGATCCTTCTGCACCTCAGTTTCCAACCTCTGATCTCTGCAACTATCCTTCTGCACCACAGATTCTAACCTCTGCTCTCTGTAACAGTGCTTCTAAACATCAGTCTCCAACCTCTGCTCTCTGTAACAGTCCTTCTGCACCTCAGTATCCAAACTCTGTTCTCTGTAACAGGGTATCTGAACCCCAGTCTTTAACCTCTGCTCTCTGTAACAGTTCTTCTTCACCCCAATCTCGAATCTCTGCTCTCTGTAACAGTCTTTCTGCACCCCAGTCTCCAAACTCTTCTCTCTGCAACGATCCTTCTGCACCTCAATCTCCAACCTCTGCTCTCTGCAACAGTCCTTCTGCACCCAGTCTTCAGATTCTGCTCTCTGTAAGATCCTTTTGCATCCCTTTTTCAACCTCTCCTCTCTGTAACAGTCCTTCTGCACCTCACACTCCAAACTTTTCTCTCTGTAATGGTCCTTCTGTACCCCAGTCTCTAATCTCTGCTCTCTTTAACAATCTTCTGCACCTTAGTCTCAAAAGTCTGCTCTCTGTAACAGTCCTTCTGCACCCTAGTCTCCAACATCTGCTCTCTACAACGGACCTTCTGTACCGCAGTCGCCAAACTCTTCTCTCTATAACGGTCCTTCTGCACCTCAATTGCCAACCTCTGCTTTCTGTAACAGTCCTTCTGCACCTCAGATTCCAACATCTGCTCTCTATAATAGTCCTTCTAAGCCTCAGTCTGAACCTCTTCTCTCTGCAACGATCCTTCTGCACCTCAGTCTCCAACCTCTGCTCTGTATAACTGTCCTGCTGCACCCCAGTCTCCAACCTCTGCTCTCTGCAGCAATTCTTCTGCACCTCATTCTCCAACCTCTGCTCTCTGCAACGATCCTTCTTCACCCCAATCTCCTTCCTCGTCTCTCTGTAATAATCCTTTTGCACCCCTGTATCCTACATCTCCTCTCTCTAAAGTCTTTCTGCACCTCAGTCTCAAAACTCTGCTCTCAGAAATGATCTTTCTGCACCTCAGTCTTAAAACTATGCTCTCTTTAATAGTCCTTCTACACCTTAGTCTCCAAACTCTGCTCTCTGTAACAGTCCTAGTGCACCTCAGACTCCAACCTCTGCTCTATGTAACAGTCCTTCTAAGCCTCAGTCTGAAACCTCTGCTCTTTGTAACGATCCTTCTGCACCCCAGTCTCCAATCTGTGCTATCTGTAACATGCTTCTGCAATCCCAGGCTCCAAACTCTGCTCTCTTTAACAGTTTCTTCTGTACTGCAGTCTCCAACCTCTGCTCTCTGCAACGGCACTTCTGCATTCCAGTTTCCAACCTCTGTTCTCTGCAACAGTCCTTAGCACCCCAGGCTCCAAACTCTGCTCTCTGTAACAGTTCTTCTGTACCGCAGTCTCCAACCTCTGCTGTGTGTAACGGTCCTTCTGCACCCCAGTCTCCAAACTCTCCTTTCCCTATCAGTTATTCTGCACCCAGTCTCCAACCTCTGCTCTGTGTAACAGTCCTTCTGAACCTAAATCTCCAACCTCTGCTCACTGCAACAGTCCTTCTGCACCCCAGTCTGCAAACTCTGCTCTCTGTAACAGGCCTTCTCCACCCCGGTCTCCAATCTCTGCTCTCTGTAGCAGGCCTTTTGCACCCTAGTCTCCAACTTCTTCTCTCTGCAGCGATCATTCTTAACCTCAGTCTCCAACCTCGGCTCTCTGCAACAGTCCTTCTGCACCCCAGTCTCCAACCTCTGCTCTATGTAACAGTCCTTCTGCACGCAAGTCACCAACCTCTGCTCTCTGCAACAGTTTTTCTGCACCCAGTTTCCAACCTCTTCTCTGTGTTACGATCCTTCTGCACCTTAGTTTCCAAATTCTGCTCTCTACAACGATCCTTCTGCACCCCAGTCTCCAACCTCTGCTCTCTGTATCAGTCCTTCTGCATGCCAGACTCCTAACTCTGCTCTGTGCAACATTTCTTCTGCACCCAAAGTCTCCAACCAGTGCTCTCTGTTATAGTCCTTCTGCACCCTAGTCTTCAACATCTGCTATCTGCAACGATCCTTCTTCTACCAAGTCTCCAAACTCTGCTCTCTGTAAAGGATCTTTTGTATCGCAGTCTCCAACCTCTTCTTTTTGTAATGGTTCATCTGCTCCCCAATTGCCAGCCTCTGCTTTCTGTAACAGTCTTTCTGCACCCCAGTATCCAAACTCTTCTCTCTGCAATGATCCTTCTGTACCTAAGTCTCCAACCTCTGCTCTCTGTAAAAGTCCTTCTGCACCTCAGTCTCCATTCTTTGCTTTCTGTAATGGTCCATCTGCACCCCAGTCTCCAATCTATGCTCTCTGTAACAGTCCTTCTGTACCACAGTCTCCAACCTCTTCTTTCTATAATGGTAATTCTGCACCCGAATTGCAAACCTCTGCTTTCTGAAACAGTCCTTCTGCACCTGAGACTCCAACCTCTGCTCTCTGTAACAGTCCTTTTAAGCCTCAGACTGAAACCTCTGCTCTCTGCAACAATCCTTCTAAACCCCAGTCTCCAAACTGTTATATCTGTAACAATCCTTCTGCACCCCAGTCTCAAACATCTGTTCTCTGTAACAGGTCTTCTGCAACTCAGTCTCTAATGTCTTCTCTCTGTAACAGGCCTTCTGAACCCCAGTCTCAAAACTCTTCTCTCTGCAACGATTCTTCTGCACCTCAGTCTCCAACCTCTGCTCTCTGCAACAGTCTTTCTGCCCCAAGTCTCAAATATCTGCTCTCTGTAAGATCCTTCTGCACCCCGTTCTTTTAACTTTGCTCTCTGTAACAGTCATTCTGCACCTCAGTCTCCAACCTCATCTCTCTGCAACGGCCCTTCTGCATCCCAGTATCCAACGTCTGTTCTCTGCAGCAGTCCTTCTGCACCCCAGGCTACAAACTCTGCTCTCTGTAAAAGTCCTTATGAACCCCAGTCTCAAATCTCTGCACTCAGAAATGATCTTTCTGCACCTCAGTCTCCAACCTCTGCTCTCTTTCAAAGTCCTTCTGCACCCAGTCTCCAACATCTGCTCCCTGCAACGATCCTTCATCTTTTCAGACTCCAACCTCTGCTCTCTGCAATGGTCCTTCTACATCCCAGTTTCCAAAATCTGCTCTCTGTAACAGTCCTTCTGCACCTCAGTCTCCAAAATCTGCTCTCTGAAACAGTCCTTCTGCACCCCTGTCTCCAACCTCTGCTCTCAGTAACAGTTCTTCTGAACCCCAATCTCCAGACTCTGATCTCTGTAACACTCCTTCTGCACCCCAGTCTCCACCCTCGACTCTCTTTAAAAGTCCTTCTGCACCACAGTCTCCAACCTCTGCTCTCTGTAAGATTTCTCTGCAACCCATTATCCAAACGCTGCTCTGTGTAACAGTCTTCTGCAACCCAGTCTCCAAACTCTGCTCTCTGTAACAGGCCTTCTGCACCCCAGTCTTCAAACTCTGCTCACTGTAACAGGCCTGCTGCACCCCAGTCTCAAAATTGTGCTCTCTGCACCGATCCTTCTGCACCCCAGTCTCCAAACTCTGCTCTCTGTAACAGTCCTTCTCTACCCCAGGATCCAACATCTGCTCTCTGAAACAGTCCTTCTGCACCTAAGTCTGAAAACTCGGCTCTGCAAAAATCCTTCTGCACCCGAGTTTACAAACTTTGCTCTCTATAACAGTCCTTCTGCACCCCAGTCTCCAAACTCTACTTTCCGTATCAGTTATTCTACACCCCAGTCTAAAACCTCTGCTCTCTGTAACCGTCCTTCTGCACCTCAGTCTCCAACCTCTGCTCTCTGCAACAGTCTTTCTGCACCCCAGTCTCTAACCTCTGCTCTCTGCAAATATCTTATTATACCCCAGTATCCAACATCTGCTTTCTGCAACGATCCTTCCGCATTTCAGTCTCCAACGTCTGCTCTCTGCAACAGTCCTTCTACACCCCAGTCTCCAACCTCTGCTCTCTGCTACAGTCCTTCTGAACCCCAGTCTCCAACCTCTGATATCTGCAACAGTCTTTCTGCACCCCAGGCTCCAACTTCTTTTCTCTGTAACAATTTTTCTGCACCCCAGTCTCCAAACTCTGCTATCTGCAACGATCCTTTTGCAACCCAGTTTTTAACCTCAGCTCTCTGAAAAAGTCTTTCTGAACCCCAGTCTTTAACATCTGCTCTCTGAAACAGTCTTTCTTCACCTCAGTCTAAAAACTCTGCTCTGTGCAATGATCTTTCTGCACCCAAGTCTACAAACTCTGCTTCCTGTAACAGTCCTTCTTCATCTCACCTCTAAACAGTCTTTCTGTACTTCATCTCAGCTCTCAACAGTCGTTCTGTACTGCAGTCTCAAAACTCTGCTCTCTGCAACGGTCCTTCTGCACCCCATTCTCCAACCTGTGTTGTCTGCAAGAGTCCTTAAACACCTCAGTCTCCAAAATCTGCTCCCTGCAACAATGCTTCTGCACCTTAGTCTCCAAATTATGCTCTCTGCAACAGTTCTTCTGCACCCTAGTATCAAACATCTACTCTCTGAAACAGTCCTTCTGCACCCCAGTCTCCAAGCTCTGCTCTCTGTAACAATCCTCCTGTACCTCAGTCTCCAAACTCTGCTCTCTGCAAAAGTTTTTATGCAACCCAGTCTCCAAACTCTGCTGCCTAAAAGTCCTTCTACACCCCAGTCTCCAACCTCTGCTATCTGCAACAGTCCTTCTGCAGCCCAGTCTCCAAAATCTGCTCTCTGTAACAGTCCTTCTGTACCTTAGTCTCCAACCTCTACTCTCTGTAACAGTCCTTCTGCATCTCAGTCTCTAAACTCTGCTCTCTGCAACAGTCCTTCAGAACCGCTGTCTCAAATTCTTGTCCCTGCAACAGTCTTTCTACACCCCAGTCTCAAACCTCTGCTATCTGCAACAGTCCTTCTGCACCTTAGTCTCCAACCTCTGCTCTCTGCAACGAACCTACATCACCCCAGTCTCCGACATCTGCTCTCTGCAACAGTCCTTCTGCACCTCAGTCTGAAAACTCTGCTCTCTGCAACGATCCTTCTTCACCTCAGTTCCCAAACTCTGATCTCTACAATGGTCCTTCTGAACCCCAGTATCCAACCTCTGCTCTATGTAACAATCTTTCTGCACCCCAGTCTCCAACACCTGCTCTCTGAAAAAGTCCTTCTGTACCCCCGTCTCCATAATCTGCTCTCTGCAATGATCCTTCTGCACTCCAATCTCCAACGTCTGCTCTGCAACAGTCTCTCTGCAACCCAGTCTCCAAACTCTGCTCTCTGCAATGGTCCCTCTGCACCCCAGTCTCCAACCTTATTCTCAACAACAGTTCTTCTGTACTGCAGTCTTCAACCTCAGTTCTCTGCAAGGGTCCTTCTTCACCCCAGTCTCCAAACTCTGCTTTCTGTATCAGTGCTTATGCACCACAGTCTCCAAACTCTACTCTCTGTAACAGTCTGTCTGCACCTCACTCTGCAGCCTCTGCTATCTGCAACAATCCTTCTGCACCCCAGTCTTCACCCTCTGCTCTCTATAACAGTCCTCCTGTACTGCGGTCTCCAAGCTCTGCTCTCTGTAACGGTCCTTCTGCACCCGAGTCTCCAAACTCTGCGTTATGTATCAGTCATTCTGCACCCCAGTCTCCAAACTCTGCTCTCTGTATCAGTCCTTCTGCACCTCAGACTCCAAACACTGTTCTCTGCAACAGTCCTACTGTGCCCCAATCTCCAACCTCTGCTCTCTGCAACAGTCCTTATGCACCTCAGTGTCCAAACTCAGCTCTATGTAAGATCCTTCTGAAACCCAGTCTCCAACCTCTGCTTTCTGCAATGGACCTTCTGCACCCCAGTCGTCAAACTCTGATCTCTACAATAGTTATTCTGCACCCCAGTCTAAAACCTCTGCTCTCTCTAACAGTCCTTCTGTACCGCAGTCTCCAAACTCTGTTCTCTGTAAGGGTTTTCCTGAACTACATTGTCCAAACTCTGCTTTCTGTATCAGTTTTTTTGCACCACAGTCTCAAAACACTGCTGTCTGTATCAGTCCTTCTGAACCTCAGGCTGCAACCTCTTCTCTTTGCAATAGTCCATATCCGCCCCAGTCTCTATATTCCACTCTGTGTAACATTCCTTCTGCACCCCAGTCTCCAACATCTGCTGTCTGCAACAGTCCTTCTACAACCCAGTGTCCAATCTCTGCTCTCTGCAACAGTCCTTCTGCACCCCAGTCTCCAACTTCTGCTCTCTTCAAAGTTCTTTCTGCACCCCAGTCTCCAACCTGTGTTCTCTGCATCAGTCCTTCTACGCCACAGTCTCTAACATCTAATCTCTGCAACAGTTATTCTCCACACCAGTCTCCAAACTCTGTTCTCTATAAGAGTTATTCTTTACTGCAGTCTCCAACCACTGCTCTCTGTAAGGGTCCTTCTGCACCCGAGTCTCCAAACACTGTTCTGTGTAACTGTCCTTCTGCACCTTAGTCTCCAACCTCTGCTCTCTGCTACAGTACTTCTGCACCCCAATCTCCTACCTCTACTCTCAGCAACAGTCCTTCTACACGCCAGTCTAAAACCTCTGCTCTGAGCAATAGTCCTTCTGCACCCCAGTCTCCAACATCTGCTCTCTGTGTCAATCCTTATGCACCTCAGTCTCCAAGCTCTTCTCTCTGTAACGATCCTTCTGCAACCCAGTCCCCAAACTCTGCTCTCTGTAACAGTCCTCGTGCACTCCAGTCTCCAAACTCTGCTCTCTGTACGAGGCTTTCTTCACCCCAGTTTGCAACATCTGCTCTCTGTATCTGTCCTTCTGCACCCCAGTCTTCCACCTCTGCTCTCTGCAACAATCCTTCTGCATCCTGTCTCCAACCTCTGCTCAGTGCAACAGTTTTTGTGCACCCAGTCTCCAACATCTTCTCTCTGCAACAGTTCTTCTGTACCTCAGTCTGAAAACTCTGCTCTCTGCAACAATCCTTCTGCACCCCCGTCTTCAAACTCTACTCTCTGTAACAGTCCTCCTGTACATCAGTCTTCAACCTCTGCTTTCTGTAAGACCCTTTTAAACTTAGTCCACATTCTCAGCTCATTGAAACACATTCTGCACCCCAGTCACCAATCTCTGCTCTCTGTAACAGGCCTTCTGCACCCCAGTCTCCAACCACTGCTCTCTGTAAGAGGAATTCTTCACCCCAGTCTCCAACAGCTACTCTCTGCAACGGTGCTTATGCAGCCCAGTCTCCAACATCTGCTCTCTGCAACAGTCCTTCTGCACCTCAGTCTCCAAACTCTGTTCTCTGCAACAGTCGTTCTGCATCCCAGTGTCCAAACTTTGCTCTCTATACCAGTCCTTCTTTACCGGAGTCTCCAAACTCTGCTCTCTTTATCCATCCCTCTGCACCCCAGTCTCCAACATCTGCTTTCTCTATAAGTCCTTCTGCACCCCAGTCTCCAATATCTGCTCTCTTTAACAGTCTTTCTGCACCTCAGTCTGCAAACTCTGCTTTCTGCAAAAGTCCTCCTGCACCCCAATCGTCAACCTCTACTCTCTGCAAAATTCTTTCTGCACCCCAGTCTCCTAACTGTGCTCTCTGTAAAAGTCCTTCTGCACCCCAATCTCAAACCTCTGCTCTCTGTAACGATGCTTCTGCACCCCAGTCTCTAACCTCTGCTCTCTGCAACGACCTTTCTGCACCTCAGTCTGCAACTTCTGCTCTCTGTAGCGATCCTTCTGCATCCAAGTCTCAAACATCTGCACTCGGTAACAGTCCTTCTACACCTCAGTCTCCAACCTCTGCTCTCAGCAACAGTCTTTTTTGCACCACAATCTCCAGCATGTGCTCTTTTCAACAGTCCTTCTATACCCCAGTCTTCAACCTCTGCTCTGCTCTCTTAAACAGTCCTTCTGCACCCCACTCTCCAAACTCTGCTCTCTGTAACAGTCCTTCTGCACCTCAGTATACAGACCCTGCTCTCTGAAAGAAACTTCTACAATCCAGTCTCCAAACTCTGCTCTCTGTAACAGTCCTTCTGCACCCCATTCATCAACCTCTGCTCTCAGCAACGATCCTTATGCACCCCAGTCTCCAAACTCTGCTCTCTGCAAATGTCCTTCTGTACCTAAGTCCCAAACCTAAGCTCTCTGGAAGATTCTTCTGCACCCAAGTCTCCAAACTCTACTCTCTGTAACAGTCCTTCTGCACCCCCAGTCTCAACCTATACTCTCTGTAACAGTCTTTCTGCACATTAGTCTTTAACCTTCGCTCTCAGCAATGGTCCTTTTGCACCCCAGTCTCCAACTTCTGTTTTCTGCATCAGTCCTTCTGCACCACAGTCTGCAACATCTTCTCTCTGTAACAGTAATTCTGTACTGCAGTCTCAAACCTCTGGTCTTTGTAACGGTCCTTCTGGACCCCAGTCTCTCACCTCTGCTTTCGGTATCAGTCTTTCTGCACCTCAGTCTCTAACCTCTGCTCTCTGTAACATTCCTTCTGCACCTCAGTCTCAATCTCTGCTCTCTGTATCAGTCCTTCTGCACCCCTCTTTCAAAACTCTGCTCTCTGAAAAAGTCCTTCTGCACCTCAGTCTCCAACAACTGCTTTCTGCAACAGTCCTTCTACACACCAGTCTCAAACTCTGCTATCTGGGACAGTCCTTTATACCCTCGTCTCCATTATCTGCTCTCTGCAACGATCCTTCAGCACCCCATTCTGCAATGTCTGCTCTGCAACAGTCTCTCTGCAACCCAGTCTCCAAACTCTGCTTTCTATAAGATCATTCTGTACCCTAGTTTCCAAACTCTGCTCTCTGTAACATTCCTTCTGCACCCCAGTCTCCAACCTCTGCTCTCTGCAATGGTCTCTCTGCACGCCAGTCTCCAACCTTATTCTCAACAACAGTTTTTCTGTACCGCAGTCTTCAACCTCAGTTCTCTCTAAGGGTCCTTCTTTACCCCAGTCTCCAAACTCTGCTTTCTGTATCAGTGCTTCTGCACCACAGTCTCCAATCTCTGCTCTCTGTAACAGTCCGTCCGCACCTCACTCTGCAACCTCTGCTATCTGCAACAATCCTTCTGCACCCCAGTCTTCACCCTCTGCTATCTGTAACAGTCCTTCTGTACTGCGGTCTCCAACGTCTGCTCTCTGTAACGGTCCTTCTGCACCCGAGTCTCCAAACTCTGCGTTATGTATCAGTCATTCTGCACCCCAGTCTCCAACCTCTGCTCTCTGTTACAGTCCTTCTGCACCTCAGACTCCAAACACTGTTCTCTGCAACAGTCCTACTGTGCCCCAATCTCCAACCTCTGCTCTCTGCAACAGTCCTTATGCACCTCAGTGTCCAAACTCAGCTCTCTGTAAGATTTTTCTTAAACCCAGTCTCCAACCTCTGCTTTCTGCAATGGTCCTTCTGCACCCCCAGTCTTCCAACTCTCGTCTCTACAATAGTTATTCTGCACCCCAGTCTAAAACCTCTGCTCTCTGTAACAGTTTTTCTGTACTGCAGTCTCCAAACTCTGTTCTCTGTAAGGGTTTTCCTTCACTACATTGTCCAACCTCTTCTTTCTGTATCAGTTTTTTGCACCACATTATCAAAACACTGCTGTCTGTATCAGTCCTTCTGAACCTCAGTCTGCAACTTCTTCTCTTTGCAATAGTCCATATGCACCCCAGTCTCTATATTCCGCTCTTGTTACATTCTTTCTGCACCCCAGTCTCCAACATCTGCTGTCTGCAACAGTCCTTCTCCAACCCAGTCTCCAAACTCTGCTCTCTGCAACAGTCCTTCTACACCCCAGTCATCAACCTCTGCTTTCTGAATCACTCCTTCTGCACCACAGTTTTCAAACTCTGCTCTCTGTAACAGTCCTTCTGCACCTCACTTTGCAACCTCTGCTCTCTGCAAAACTCCCTCTGCACCCCAGTCTTCAACCTCTGCTCTCTGTAACAGTCCTTCTGTACTGCAGTGTCCAATCTCTGCTCTCTGTAACAGTACTTCTGCACCTGAGTCTCCAAACTCTGCGTTATGTATCAGTCATTCTGCACACCAGTTTCCAACCTCTGCTCTCTGTGACAGTCCTTCTGCACCTCATACTCCAATCTCTGTTCTCTGCAAAAGTACTTCTGCGCCCCTATCTCGAACCTCTGCTCTCGCAACCGTCCTTCTGCTTCTCAGTTTCTAACTCTGCTCTCTGTAGGATCCTTCTGAAACCCAGTCTCCAACCTCTGCTTTCTGCAAATGTCCTTCTGCAACTCAGACTCCAAACTCTGTTCTCTGAAACAGTCCTTCTACACCCCAGTCTCCATAATCTACTCGCACCAAGGATCCTTCTGCACCCACGTCTTCAACATCTGCTCTCTGCAACAGTCCTTCTCTACCACAGTCTCAAACCTATGGTCTCTGCAACAGTCCATCTGCACTTAAGTCTCCAACCTCTGCTTTCTGTATCACTCCTTCTGCACCCCAATCTCCAACCACTGCTCTCTTAACAGTCCTTCTTCACCTTAGTCTTCAAACTCAGCTTTCTGCAACCTTCCTTCTGCACCCCATTCTACAACCTCTGCTCTCTACAATGATCCTTCTGCACCCTAGTCTCAATCCTCTTCTCGCTGCAACAGTCTTTCTGAAACCCAGTCTCCAACATCTTTTCTCTGCAACAGTTCTTCTGTACCTCAGTCTGAAAACTCTGCTCTCTGCAATAATCCTTCTGCACCCCATTCTCCAACCTCTGTTCCCTTTAACAGTCCTTCTGTACCTCAGTCTCCAACCTCTGCTCTTTGCAACAGTCCTTCTGCAACCCAGTCTCCACTGTCTGCTCTTTGCAACAGTAATTCTACACCCAAGTCTCCAAACTCTGCGCTCTGTAACAGTCCATCTACACCCCAGTCTCCATATTCTGATAGCCCCAATGATCCTTCAGCATCCCAGTCTTCAACCTCTGGTCTCTACATCACTTCTTTTGAACCCCAGTCTTCAACCTCTGCTCTAAGTCACAGTCCTTCTGTACCACAGTCTCCATCTGCTATTTTTCATAAGGGTCCTTATGCACCCCAGTATCCAACCTCTGCTTTCTGTATCAGTCATTTTGCACCACAGTCTCAAATCTCTGCCCTCTGTAACAGTCTTTCTGCAACACAGTCTGCAACATCTGATCTCTTCAAAAGTTCTTCTGCATCCCATTCTCCATCCTTTTCTCTCTGCAAAACTCCTTTTGCACCCCAGTCTCCAACATTTGCTCTTTGCAAGAGTCCTTCTCCCCCCCAGTCTCCAAACTCTGCACTCTATAACAGTCCTTCTGTACTGCATTCTCCAACCTTTGCTCTGTGTAAGGGTACTTCTACACCCGAGTCTCCAACCTCTGCTTTCTGTATCAGTCCTTCTGCACCCCAGTATCCAACCTGTGCTCTGTGTAACTGTCCCTCTGCACCTTAGTCTCCAACCTCTGCTCTCTGCTACAGTCCTTCTAGACCCCAGTCTCCAAACTCTGCTCTCTGTAACAATCCTACTGCACCTCAGTCTCGAACCTCTGCTCTCGGCAACGGTCCTTCTGCACCCGAGTCTCCAACTTCTGCTCTGTATCAGTCCTGTACACCTGTCTCCCACATATGCTCTCTGTAACAGTCCTTCTTCACCTCAGTCTTCAACCTCTGCTCTGTGTAACTGTCCTTCTGCACCCCAGTGTCCAACATCTGCTCTCTGCAATGATCCTTCTGCATCCCGTCTCCAAACTCTGCTCTATGTAACAGTTCTCTTGCACCTCAGACTCCAAACTCTGCTCTCTGTAAGATCCTTCTGCAACCCAGTTTCCAGACGCTGCACTCTGTAACAGCCCTTCTGCACCCCAGTCTTCAACCTCTGCTCTCTGTAACAAGCCTTCTGCACCCCAGTCTCCAAACTCTGCTCTCTGTATCAGTCTTTCTGCACGCCAGTCGCAAACATCTGCTCTTTGTAACAGTCCTTCTGCATCTCAGTCTCCTATATCTGCTCTCTGCAAGAGTCCGTCAGCACCCCAGATTCCAACTTCTGGTTTCGTCAACAGTCCTTCTACACCCAAGTCTCCAAACTCTGGTGTGTGCAACAGTCCTTCTGCTCCCCAGTCTCCAAACTCTGCTCTCTGTAACAATCCTTCTCTGCCTCAGTCTCCAACCTCTACTCTCTGTAACAGTCCTTCTGCACCTCACTCTCCAACATCTGCTCTTTGTAAGTTCCTTCTCCAACCAGTCTCCAAACACTGCCCTCTGTAACAGTCCTTCTGCACGCCTTCTCTCAACTCTCCTCTCTATAACAGGCCTTCTGCACCCTAGTGTCCAAAGTCTGTTCTCTATAACAATCTTTCTGCACCCCAGTCTCCAACCTCTGCGCTCTGTAACAGTCCTGCTGCACCTCGGTCTACAATCTCTGCTCTCTGTAAGATCCTTCTGCAACCTCTTCTAAAAACTCTGCTCTCTGACACAGTCCTTCTGCACCTCATTCTCAAAACTCTGTTCTTTCAACACTCATTCTGCACTCCAGTCGCCAACCCCTACTCTCTGTAACAATCCTTCTGTACCGCAGTCTCCAAACTCTTTTCTCTGTAAGGGTACTTCGGCACCCCAATCTCCAAACTCTGCTTTCTGTATCAGTCCTTCTTCACCCCAGTCTACAATCTCTGCTCTCTGTAACAGTTTTTCTGCACCTCATATCCAAACTCTGCTATCTGCAACAGTCCTTATGCACCCAAGTCTACAACTTCTGCTGTCTGCAAATTTCCTTCTGCACCCCAGTCAGCAACGTGTGCTCTGTGTAACAGTCCTTCTGCAGCCAAGTCTCCAAACGCTGCTCTCTGTAACAGTCCTTCTGCACCTCAGTCTTCAACGTCTGCTCTATGAAAGAGTCCTTCTGCACCCAAGTGTCTAACATCTGCTCTCTAACCAGTACTTCTGAACCCCAGTATCCAACATCTACTCTCTGCAACAGTCCTTCTGTGCCCCCGTGTCCATAATCTGCTCTCTGCAATGATCCTTCTGCACCCCAGTCTCCAACCTCTGCTGTCTGAAGGATCATTCTGACCTCAGTTTCCAAACTCTGCTCTCTGTAACAGTCCTTCTGTACTAGAGACTCCAACCTCTGCTCTCTGTAATAGTCCTCCTGTACCCCAGTCTTAAACCTCTGCTTTCTATATCATTCATTCTGCACCCCTGTCTCAATCCTCTGCTCTCTATAACAGTCCTTCTGCACCTCAGTCTCCAACCTCTGCTCTCTGCAACAGTTCCTTCTCCAGCCAAATCTTCAACTTCTGATCTATGCAAAAGTACTTCTGCACCCCAGTATTCAACCTCTGCTCTCTGTAACAATCCTTCTGCACCCCAGTCTCCAAATTCTGCTCTCTGCAGCATTCCTTCTTCATCACAGTCTCCAACCTCTGCTCGCTGTAATATGCTTCTCTACCCCAGTCTCCAAACTCTACTCTCTGTTACAATGTTTCTGCACCTCAGTCTCCAACCTCTTCTCTCTGCAATGGTCCTTCTGCAACCCTGTCTTAAACCTCTATTTTGCAAAAGTCCTTCCGCTCCCCAGTATCAAATATCTGCTCTCTGTAAAAGTAATTTTGTACCCCAGTCTCCAATCTCTGCTCTTTGAAAGGGTCATTCTGCACCCCAGTCTGCACGCTCTGCTTTCTGTATCAGTCCTGCACCACAGTCTCCAACCTCTGTTCCCTGCGACAGTCCTTCTGCACCCCAGTCTCCAAACTCTTCTCTCTGTAACAGTTCTTCTGCACCGATGTCTTCAACCTCTGCTCTCTATAATGGTCCTTCAGCACCCCAGTATCAAAACTCTGCTTTCTGTATCAGTCCTTCTGCACGTCAGTCTCCAACCGCTGCTCTCTTTAACAGTCTTTCTGAACCGCAGTCTTCAACCTATGCTATCTGCAATTGTCTTTCTGCACCTCAGTCTTCAAACACAACACTCTGTAACAGTTCTTCTGCATCTCAGTCTCCAAACTCTACTCTCTGTAAGATCCTTTTGCAAACCAATCTCCAATCTCTGCTCTCTGTAACAGTCCTCCTGTACCCCTTCTCCAAACTCTGCTCTCTTTAACAGGCTTTCTGCACCCAGTCTTCAACTTCTACTCTTTGGAACAGTCCACCTGCAAAGAAGTCTCCAACCTCTACTCTCTGCAACAGTCATTATGCACCCCATTCTCCAACATCTGCTCTCTACATTAGTCCTTCTGCACCTCAGTCTGAATACTCTGCTCTCTGCTTCTATCCTTCTGAACCCCAGTCTCCAAACTCTGTTCTCTGCAACAGTCCTTCTGCACCCCTGTCTCCAAACTCTGCTCTCTGTAACAGTCCTTCTGTACCACAGTCTCCAACCTCTCCTCTCTGTAATGTTCCTTCTGCACCCCAGTCTCCAAACCCTGCTTACTGTATCAGTCTTTCTGCACCACAGTCTCCAACCTCTGCTCTTTCTAAAAGTCCTTCTGCAACTAAGTCTCCAACCTCTGCTCTATGCAACAGTCTTTCTGCAACCCAGTCTCCAACCTCTGCTGTCTGCAACAATCATTCTGCACCCCAGTCTCCAACATCTGTTTTCTGTTTCAGACCTGCAATACAGGCTCCAAAATCTGCTCTCTGTAACTATCCTTCTGCACCTCAGTCTCCAACCTCTGCTCTCTGCAACAGTCTTTCTGCACCCCAGTCTCCAACCTCTGCTCTCTGCAGTAATCCTTCTGCACCCCAGTCTCCAACAACTGCTCTCTGCCACAGTCCTTCTGCATTCCAGACTCCAACCTCTTCTCACTGTAAGATCCTTCTGCACCTCAGTCTCCAATCTCTGCTCTCTTCAAAGCTCCTTCTGCACCCCAGTCTCCAACCTCTGTTCTCTGCATCAGTCCTTCTGCGCCACAGTCTCCAACATCTACTCTCTGCAACAGTTCTTCTCCACACCAGTCTCCAACCTCTGTTTTCTGTAACAGTCCTTCTGTACTGAAGTCTCCAACAACTGCTCAATGTAAGGGTCCTTCTGCACACGAGATTCCAAACTCTGTTCTGTATAACTGTCCTTCTGCACCTTAGTCTTTAACCTCTGCTCTCTGCTACAGTCCTTCTGCACCCCAATCTCCTACCTCTACTCTATGCAACAGTCCTTCTACACGCCAGTCTAAAACCTCTTCTCTCTGCAATAATCCTTCTGCACCCCAGTCTCCAACCTCTGCTCTCTGCATCAATCCTTCTGCACCCCAGGCTCCAAACGCTGCTCTCTTTAATGATCCTTCTGTACAAGACTCTCGAACCTCTGCTCTCCACATCTATCTTTCTGCACCTCAGTCTCCAACCTCTGCTCTCTGCAAAGATCCTTTGGCACCCCAGTCTCAAAACTCTGCTCGCAGAAACAGTTCTTGTGAACCCTAGTCTCCAACATATGCTCTCTGCCACAGTTCTTCTGTACCTCAGTCTGAAAACTCTGCTCTCTGCAACAATCCTTTTGCACCCCAGTCTTCAAACTCTACTCTCTGTAACAGTCCTTTTGTACATCAGTCTCCACCTCTGCTTTCTGTAAGACCCTTTTAAACTTAGTCCACAAACTCTGCTCACTGAAACACATTCTGCACCCAAGTCTCCAATCTCTGCTCTCTGTATCAGGCCTTCTGCACCCCAGTCTCCAAACACTGCTCTCTGTAAGAGGAATTCTTCACCCCAGTCTCCAATAGCTACTCTCTGCAACGATGCTTGTGCACCCTAGTCTCCAACCTCTGCTCTCTGCAACAGTCCTTCTGAACCCCAGTCTCCAACCTATGTTCTCTGCAACAGTCGTTCTGCATCCCAGTGTCCAACCTCTTCTCTCTATACCAGTCCTTCTGTACCGGAGTCTCCAACCTCTCCTCTTTTAATCCGTCCTTCTGCACCCCAGTCTCCCAGTCCAACATCTGCTTTCTCTATAAGTCCTTCTGCACCCCAGTCTCCAATATCTGCTCTCTTTAACAGTCCTTCTGCACCTAAGTTTAAAACCTCTGCTTTCTGCAAAAGTCCTCCTGCACCCCAATCTCCAACCTCTGCTCTCTGCAACATTCCTTCTGCACCCCAGTCTCCTAACTGTGCTCTCTGTAAAAGTTCTTCTGAACCCCAATCTCAAACCTTTACTCTCTGTAACGATGCTTCTGCACCCAAGTCTCTAACCTCTGCTCTCTGCAACGATCTTTCTGCACCTCAGTCTCCAACTTTGGCTCTCTGCAACGATCCTTCTGCATCCCAGTCTCAAACATCTGCACTGTGTAACAGTCCTTCTACACCTCAGTCTCCAACCTCTGCTCTCTGCAACAGTCTTTTTGCACCCAAATCTCCAACATGTACTCTCTTAAACAGTCCTTCTATACCCCAGTCTCCAACCTCTGCTCTTCTCTCTTAAAGAGTCCTTCTACACCACACTCTCCAAACGCTGCTCTCTGTAATAGTCCTTCTGCACCTCAGTATACAAACCCTGCTCTCTGAAAGAAACTTCTACAATCCAGTCTCCAAACTCTGTTCTCTGTAACAGTCCTTCTGCACCCCATTCATCAACCTCTGCTCTCAGCAACGGTCCTTATGGACCCCAGTCTCCAAACTCTGCTCTTCGCAAAAGTCCTTCTGTACCCCAGTCCCCAACCTAAGCTCTCTGAAAGATCCTTCAGCACCCAAGTCTCCAAACTCTACTCTCTGTTACAGTCCTTCTGCACCCCAGTCTCCAACCTATACTCTCTGTAACAATCCTTCTGCACATTTGTCTTAACTTTTGCTCTCAGCAACGGTTCTTTTGCACCCCAGCCTCCAACTTCTGTTTTCTGCAACACTCCTTCTGCACCACAGTCTGCAACATCTTCTTTCTGTAACAGTCCTTCTGAACTGCAGTCTCCAACCTCTGCTCTTTGTAATGGTCCTTCTGGATGCCAGTCTCTCACCTCTGCTTTCGGTAGCAGTTTTTCTGCATACCAGTCTCCAACCTCTGCTCTCTGTAACATTCCTTCTGCACCTCAGTCTAAATCTCTGCTCTCTGTATCAGTCCTTCTGCACCCCTGTTTCAAAACTCTTCTCTCTGAAACAGTCCTTCTGCACCTCAGTCTCCAACAACTGCTTTCTGCAACAGTCCTTCTACACACCAGTCTCCAAACTCTGCTCTCTGGTACAGTCAGTTTATACCCCCGTCTCCATAGTCTGCTCTCTCCAACGATCCTTCTGCACCCAATTCTCCAACGTCTGCTCTGCAACAGTCTCTCTGCAACCCAGTCTCCAAACTCTGTTCTCTATAAGATCCTTCTGTACCCCAGTTTCCATACTCTGCTCTCTGTAACATTCCTTCTGCACCCCAGTCTCCAAACTCTGCTCTCTGCAATGGTCCTTCTGCACCCCAGTCTCCAACTGCTGCTCTCTGTATCAGTCCTTCTGCACCTCAGACTCCAAACACTGTTCTCTGCAACAGTCCCACTGTGCCCCAATCTCCAACCTCTGCTCTCTGCAACAGTCCTTATGCACCTCAGTGTCCAAACTCAGCTCTCTGTAAGATCCTTCTGAAACCCAGTCTTCAACCTCTGCTTTCTGCAATGGTCTTTCTGCACCCCAGTCTTCCAACTCTGATCTCTACAATAGTTATTCTGCACCCCAGTCTAAAACCTCTGCTCTCTCTAACAGTCCTTCTGTACCGCAGTCTCCAAACTCTGTTCTCTGTAAGGGTTTTCCTGAACTACATTGTCCAAACTCTACTTTCTGTATCAGTTTTTTTGCACTACAGTCTCGAAACACTGCTGTCTGTATCATCCTTCTGCACCTCAGTCTGCAACATCTTCTTTTTGTGATAGTCCTTATGCACCCCAGTCTCTATATTCTGCTCTCTGTCACATTCTTTCTGCACCCCAGTCTCCAACATATGCTGTCTGCAACATTCCTTCTCCAACCCAGTCTCCAAACTCTGCTCTCTGAAACAGTCCTTCTACACCCCAGTCTCCAACCTCTGCTTTCTGTATCACTCCTTCTGCACCACAGTTTTCAAACTCTGCTCTCTATAACAGTCCTTCTGCACATCACTCTGCATCCTCTGCTCTCTGCAAAAATCCCTCTGCAACCCAGTCTTCAACCTCTGCTCTCTGTAACAGTCCCTCTGTACTGCAGTGTCCAATCTCTGCTCTCTGTAAAAGTCCTTCTGCACCAGAGTCTCCAAACTCTGCGTTATGTATCCGTCATTCTGAACACCAGTCTCCAATCTTTGCTCTCTGTAACAGTCCTTCTGCACCTCAGTTTCCGAACTCTGCTCTCTGTAGGATCCTTCTGAAACCCAGTCTCCAACCTTTGCTTTCTGCAACAGTCCTTCTGCAACTCAGACTCCAACCTCTGTTCTCTGAAACAGTCCTTCTACACCCCAGTCTCCATAATCTGCTCGCACCAACGATTCTTCTGCACCCAAGTCTCCAACATCTGCTCTCTACAACAGTCCTTCTCCACCACTGTCTCATACCTCTGGTCTCTGAAACAGTCTATCTGCACCCCAGTCTCCAACCTCTGCTTTCTATATCACTCCTTCTGCACCCCAATCTCCAACCACTGCTCTCTTAACAGTCCTTCTTCACCTCAGTCTCCAAACTCAGCTTTCTGCAACTTTCCTTCTGCACCCCATTCTCCAACCTCTGCTCTCTACAACGATCCTTCTGCACCCTAATCTCAAACCTCTTCTCGCTGCAACAGTCCTTCTGAAACCCAGTCTCCAACATCTTCTCTCTGCAACAGTTTTTCTATACCTAAGTCTGAAAACTCTGCTCTCTGCAATAATCCTTCTGCACCTCATTCTCTAATCTCTGTTTTCTTTAACAGTCCTTCTGTACCTTAGTCTCCAACCTCTGCTCTATGCAACAGTCCTTCTGCAACCCAGTCTCCAAAGTCTGCTCTCTGCAACAGTAATTCTACACCCCAGTCTCCAACCTCTGCTCTCTGCAACACTACTTCTACATCCCAGTCTCCATACTCTGATAGCCCCAACGATCCTCCAGCATCCCAGTCTCCAACCTCTGGTCTCTACATCACTTCTTTTGAACCCCAGTCTCCAACCTTTGCTCTCAGTAACAGTCCTTCTGTACCGCAGTCTCCATGCGTTATTCTCAGTAAGAGTCCTTATGCACCCCAGTATCCAAACTCTGCTTTCTGTATCAGTCGTTTTGCACCACAGTCTCAAAACTCTACCCTCTGTAACAGTCCTTCTGCAACACAGTCTGCAACCTCTGATCTCTTCAAAAGTCCTTCTGCATCCCAGTCTCCATCCTCTGCTCTCTGCAAAACTCCTTTCGCACCCCAGTCTCCAACATTTGCTCTCTGCAACAGTCCTTCTCCAACCTAGTCTCCAAACTCTGCTCTCTATAACAGTCCTTCTGTACTGCATTCTCCAACCTCTGCTCTGTGTAAGGGTACCTGAGTCTCCAACCTCTGCTTTCTGTATCAGTCCTTCTGCACCCCAGTCTCAAACCTGTGCTCTGTGTAACTGTCCCTCTGCACCTTAGTCTCCAACCTCTGCTCTCTGCTACAGTCCTTCTAGACCCCAGTCTCCAAACTCTGCTCTCTGTAACAATCCTTCTGCACCTCAGTCTCGAACCTCTGCTCTCTGCAACGGTCCTTCTGCACCTGAGTCTTCAACTTCTGCTCTGTATAAGTCCTGTACGCCTGTATCCCACATATGCTCTCTGTAACAGTCCTTCTTCACCTCAGTCTTCAACCTTGCTCTGTGTAACTGTCCTTCTGCATCCCAGTGTCCAACATCTGCTATCTGCAATGATCCTTCTGCATCCCAGTCTTTAAACTCTGCTCTATGTAACAGTCTTTTTGCACCTCAGACTTCAAACTCTGCTCTCTGTAAGATCCTTCTGCAACCCAGTCTCCAAACGCTGCACTCTTTAACAGCTTTTCTGCACCCCAGTCTCCAACCTCTGCTCTCTGTAACAGGCCTTCTGCACCCCAGTCTCCAAACTCTGCTCTCTGTATCAGTCCTTCTGCACGCCAGTCGCAAACATCTGCTCTTTGTAAAAGTCCTTCTGGATCTCAGTCTCCTACATCTGCTCTCTGCAAGAGTCTGTCAGCACCCCAGATTCCAACTTCTGGTTTCTGCAACAGTCCTTCTACACCCAAGTCTCCAACCTCTGGTGTGTGCAAGAGTCCTTGTGCACCCCAGTCTCCAAACTCTGCTCTCTGTAACAATCCTTCTGTGACTCAGTCTACAACCTCTACTATCTGTAACAGTCCTTCTGCACCTCACTCTCCAACATCTGCTCTTTGTAAGTTCCTTCTCCAACCCAGTCTCCAAACACTGCCCTCTGTAACAGTTCTTCTGCACGCCTTCTCCCAACTCTCCTCTCTGTAAAAGGCATTCTGCACCCTAGTCTCCAAAGTCTGTTCTCTATAACAATCCTTCTGCACCCCAGTCTCCAACCTCTGCGCTCTGAAACAGTCCTGCTGCACCTTGGTCTACAATCTCTGCTTTCTGTAAGATCCTTCTGCAACGTTGTCTAAAAACTCTGCCCCCTGTAACAGTCCTTCTGCACCTCATTCTCAAAACTCTGTTCTTTCAACACTCATTCTGCACCCCAGTCGCCAAACCCTACTCTCTGTAACAATCCTTCTGTACCGCAGTCTCCAAACTCTTCTCTCTGTAACGGTCCTTCTGCACCCCAGTCTCCAACCTCTGCTTTCTGTATCAGTCCTTCTGCACCCCAGTCTACAATCTCTGCTCTCTGTAACAGTTTTTCTGCACCTCATGTTCAAACTCTGCTATCTGCAACAGTCCTTATGCACCCAAGTCTACAACTTCTGCTGTCTGCAAATTTCCTTCTGCACCCCAGTCTGAAACGTGTGCTCTGTGTAACAGTCCTTCTGCATCCAAGTCTCCAAACGCTGCTCTCTATAACAGTCCTTTTGCACCTCAGTCTTCAACCTCTGCTCTATGAAAGAGTCCTTCTGCACCCCAGTGTCAAACATCTGTTCTCTAATCAATCCTTCAGCACCCCAGTCTCCAACATCTACTCTCTGCAACAGTTCTTCTGCACCCCAGTGTGCATACTCTGCTCTCTGCAACGATCCTTCTGCACCCCAGTCTCCAACCTCTGCTGTCTGAAAGATCCTTCTGACCCCAGTTTTCAAACTCTGCTCTCTGTAATATTCCTTCTCCACGCCAGTCTCAAACCTCTGCTTTCGAAAACGGTCCTGCTGCACCCCAGTCTCCAACCTCTGTACTCTGCAACAATCCTTCTCCTCCCCAGTCTCCAAACTCTGCTCTTTTTAACAGTCCTTCTGTACTGCAGTCTCCAAACTCTGCTCTCTGTAAATGTCCTTTTGCACACCAGTTTCCAACATCTGCTTTCTTTCTCTGTCCTTCTGCACCTCAGTCTCAAACCTCTGCTCTCTCCAAAGTCCTTCTGCACCCCATTCTACAAATTCTGTTCTCTGAAACAGTCCTTCTGAACAACAGTATTCAACATCTGCTCTCTGAAGAAGTCCTTGTGTTCCCTAGTCTCCAACCTCTGTTCTCTGGAACAGTCTTTCTGTACTGCAGTCTACAACTTCTGGCCTCTGCAACGAACCTTCTACACCCCAGTCTACAACATCTGCTCTCTACAAAAGTCCTTCTGCACTTCAGTCTGAAAATTTTGCTCTCTGCAACAATCCTTCTGCACCCAAGCCTTCAACATCTGCTCTCTGTAACAGTCCTTCTGCAACTCAGTCTTCAAACTCTGTTCTATATAAGATCCTTCTGCAACACAGTCTTCAAAATTTGGTCCCTGTAACAGTCCTTCTGCACCTCAGTCTCCAACCTCTTCTCTATGAAACACTCGATCTACACCTAAGTCTGAAACCTCTTCTCTCTGCAGGATCTTTCTGAACCCCAGTCTCCAACCACTGCTCTCTGAAACAGTCCTCCTTCACCTAAGTCTCCAAACTCTGCTCTCTGTAAGATCCTTTTGCCACCTAGTCTCCTAACTCTGCTCTCTATAACAGTCCTTCTGCACGCCAGTCTTCTACCTTTGCTCTCTTTAACAGGCCTTCTGCACCCCAGTCTCCAAACTCTGCTCTCTGCAACGATCATTCTACACCTCAGTCTCCAACATCTGCTCTCTGTAAGATCCTTCTGCAACCCAGTCTCCCAACTCTGCCCTCTCTAACAGTCCTTCTGCACACATTCTCCCAACTCTCCTCTCTGTAAAAGGCCTTTTGCACACCAGTCTCAAAAGTCTGTTCTCTATAAGAAGCCTTCTACACCCCAGTCTCCAACCTCTGCTCTCTGCAACAGTCCTTCTGCACCCCAGTCTCCAACCTCTGTAATTTCCAACAGTCTCTCTGCACCTCAGTCTGAACACTCGGTTCTCTGCAACGATCCTTCTGCTCCCCAGTCTCCAAACTCTGCTCTCTGTAACAGTCCTGTTCTACCTCAGTCTCCAAACTCTGCTCTCTGTAAGATCTTTCTGCAACCCTGTCTTTACACTCTGCTCTTTGTAACAGTCCTTCTGCACCCCAGTCTCAAACCACTGCTCTGTGCAACAGTTCCTCTGAACCGCAGTCTCAGACATCTCCTCTATGAAAGATCCTTCTGCACCACATTCTCGAAACTCTGATCTCTGTAACAGTCCTTCTTCACCCGAGTCTCCAACCTTTGCTCTCTGTAACAATCCTTTTGCACCTAAGTCTCAAACATCTGCTCTCTGCAAAGGTCTTTCTGGAACCCATTCTCCAACCTCTGTTGTCTGCTAGAGTACTTCAGCATGTCAGTCTCCAACCTCTGCTCCCTGCAAAAATCCTTCTACACCCCAGTCTCCAACCATTATTCTCGGTAACATTTCTTCTGCACCTAAGTCTCCAAACTCTTCTCTATGTAAGATCCTTCTGCCACCGAGTCTCCAAACTGTGCTCTCTGTAACAGTCATTCTGCACTCCAGTCTTCAAACTCTGCTCTGTGCACCAGTTCGTCTGCACCCCACTCTCCAGGCTCTGCTCTCTGTAAGATCCTTCTGCACCCAGATCTCCAAACTCTGACCTCTGTAACACTCCTTCTTCAACCCAGGCTCCATCCTCTGCTCCCTGCAACAATCCTTCTGCACCCCAGTCTCAAACTTCTGCTCTCTGCAACAGTTCTTCTTCACCCCAGTCTTTAACATCTACTCTCTGAAACAGTCCTTCTGCATCCCATTCTCCAACCTCTGCTCTCTGCAACAGTCCTTCTGTACCCTGGTCTCCACCCTCTGCTCTCTGTAACAGTCCTTCTGTACTGCAGTCTCCAACTTCGGCTCTCTGAAAGGTTCATTCTAGACCCAAGTCTCCAACCTCTGCTTTCTGTATCAGTCCTTCTGCACCCCAGTCTCCAAACTCTGCTCTCTGTAACAGTCCTTCTATACTCCAGTCTTCAACCTCTGCTCTGTGTAACAGTCTTTCTGAAACCCAGTTACCAATCACTGCTCTCTGCTACGATCGTTCCGCATCCCAGTCTCCAACATCTGCTTTCTGCAAGCTTCCTTCTGCACCCAAGTCTCCTACCTCTGCTCTCTGAAATGATTCTTCTGCACACCAGTCTCCTTCCTCTGCTCTCTGCAATAATCCTACTGCACCCCAGTCGCCACCCTCTGATCTCTGTAACAATCCTTCTGCACTACAGTCTCCAAACTCTACTCTACGTAATATTCTTATGACACCCAGTCTCCAAACTCTTCTCTCTGTAACAGCCCTTCTGTACGCAGTCTCCAAACTCTGCTCTCTGTAACAGGCATTCTGAACCCCAGTATCCAAACTGTGCTCTCTGTATCAGTCCTTCTGCACCCCAGTCTCCAAACTTTGCTCTCTGTAACAGTCTTTCTGCATCTCAGTCTCCTACCTTTGCTCTCTGCAACAGTTCTTCTGCACACCAGTCTCCAACATCTGCACTCTGAAACAGTTCTTCTCCACTCCAGTCTCAAACCTCTGCTCTCTGTAACAGACCTCCTGTATTGCAGTCTCCAAATTCTGCTCTCCATAATGGTCCTTCTGCACCTCAGTGTCGAACCTCTGCTTTCTGTATCAGTCCTTCTGCACCCGAGTCTCCAACCTCTGCTATCTGAAACAGTTCTTCTGCACCTCAGTCTCCAAATTTTATTCTCTGCCAAAGTCCTTCTGCACCCAAGTCTCCAACACCTGCTCGCTGCAACAGTCCTTCTTCACCCCAGTTTCCAAACTCTGCTCTCTGCAACAGTCCTTCTGCACCCCAGTCTCCAAACTCTGCTCTCTGTAACAGTCCTTCTGCACCCAAGTCTCCAAACTCTACTCTCGGCAACAGTCCTTCTACACCCCAGTCTTCAACCTCTGCTCTGCTTAACAGTCCTTCTGCACCCCAGTCTCCAACCTCTGCTCTCTGTAACAGTCCTTCTGCACTATAAGCTCCAAACTTTGCTCTCTGTTACAGTCTTTGTATACCGCAGTATGCAACCTCTGCTCTCTGTAACGGTCCCTCTGCACCCGAATTTCCAACCTCTTCTTTCTGTAACAGTCCTTCTGCACCTCAGTCACCAAACTCTGCTCTCTGTAACTGTCCTTCTGCACCTCAGTCTCCAATGTCTGCTCTCTGTAACAGTATTTCTGCACCTCAGTCTGAAACCACTGCTCTCTGCATGTTCCTTCTGCAAAACAGTCTTAAACCACTGCTCTCTTTAACAGTCGTCCTGCACCTCAGTCCCAAACCCCTGCTCTCTAAAATCCTTCTGCAACCAAGCCTAAAAACTCTGCTCTCTGTACCAGTCCTTCTGCAACCCAGAGTCAAAACTCTGCTCTCTATAACTGTCCTTCTGCAAGCCAGTCTCCAACCTCCTCTCTCTGTAGCAGGCCTTCTGCACCCCAGTCTCCAAACTCTGCTCTCTGAAGCAGTCTTTGTGCATGCCAGTCTCCAACATCTGCTCTCTGTAACGGTTCTTCTGCACCCCAGTCTCCCACCTCAGCTTTCTGTATCATAATTCTTCATCTCAGTCTTCAACGTCTTCTCTGTGTAACAGTCCTTCTGCATCTCAGTCTCCAAATTCTGCTCTCTGCAACAGTCTTTCTCACCCCAGTCTCCAACCTCTGCGTCCTGCAACATTCCTTCTGCACCCCAGTCTCCAACCTTTGCTCTCTATAACAGTCTTTGTGAACACCAGTCTCCCACCTCTGCTCTCTATAACGATTCTTTTGCAGCCCAGTCTCCACCTATGCTCTCTGCAGCGATTCTTCTGAAACTCAGTCTACATACTCTGCTCTCTGTAACAGTCCTTCTGCACCCCAGGACCCAACATTTGCTCTCTGCAAAATTTCTTCTACACCCTGGTCTCCAAACTGTGCTCTCTGTAACTGTCCTTGTGCACCTCAGTCTGAAAACGCTGCTCTCTGAAACAATCCTTCTGCACCCCAGTCTCTAACCTCTGCTCTTGTAACACTCCTTCCGCAACTCTGTCTCCCAAAGGCTCTCTGTAAGATCCTTCTGCAACCTGTCTCGAAACTGTGCAATATGTAACAGTCTTTCTACAACCCAGTATCAAACCTCTGCTCTCTGCAACAGTCCTACTGCACCCCAGTCTCCAGAGTCTACTCACTTTAAGATCTTTCTGCACCACAGTCTCCAACCTCTGCTCTTTGTAACAGTCTTTTTGTACCCCAGTCTCCAAACTCTGCTCTCTGCAAAAGTCCTTCTGCACCCATGTCTCCAACATCTACTCTCTGTAAGATCCATCTGCACCGCAGTCTCCAAACTCTGCTCTCTGTAACAGTCCTTCTGCACCCCAATATCTAACCTCTGCTCTTTGCAAAAGTCCTACTGCAACCCAGTCTCCAACCTATACTCTCTGTAAGATTCTTCTGCATGGCAGTCTCCAAATTCTGTTCTCTGCAATAGTCATTCTGCACCATGGTATCCAACCTGTGCTCTTTGTAAAAGTCCTTCTGTACTGCAGTCTCCAAACTCTACTGTCTGTAATGGTCTTTCTGCAGTCCAGATTCCAAACTCTGCTTTATTTATCAGTCTTTCTACACCCCAGTCTCAAACCTCTGCTCTCTGTATCAGTCCTTCTGCACCTATATCTCCAACCTCTACTCTCTGCAACAGTCCTTCTGCACCCCTGTCTCCAACCTTTCCTCTCTGCAACATTTATTCTACACTCAGATCTCCAAACTGTGCTATCTGTAACTGTCATTCTGCACCCCAGTCTCCAAAATCTGCTCTCTATAACAGTTTTTCTGTACCTCAGTCACCAACATCCGCTCTCTGTAACAGGCCTTCTGCACCCCAGTCTCCAAACTCTGCTCTCTGTAACATTTCTTCTACACCCCAGTCTCGAACCTCTGCTCTCTGCAACTGTCCTTCTGCACCCGAGTCTCCAAACTCTGCTCTGTAACAATCTTTCTGCACCCCAGTCTCCAACCTCTGCTCTATGTGCAGTTCTTCTGCACCACAATCTCCAACCTCTGCTCTCTGTAACGGAACTTCTGGAAACCAGTCTCAAACATTTGCTCTCTGCATCGATCCTTCTTCTACCCATTCTCCGAACTCTGCTCTCTGTAACAGTCCTTTTGTATCGCATTATCCAACCTCTTCTCTTTGTAATGGTCCTTCTGCTCACCAATTGCCAACCTCTGGTTTCTGGAACAGTTGTTCTACACCTCAGTCTCCAAACTCTGCTCTCTGTAAAACTCCTTCCGTGCCTCATTCTGAATTTTCTGCTCTCTGCAATGGTCCTTCTGCACCCCAGTCTTCAACCAGTGCTCTCTGTATAAGTTCTTCTGCACCACAGTCTCCAACGTCTGTTCTCTGCAACAGTCTTTCTGACCCCAGTCTCAAGCCTCTGCTCTCTGTAAGATCCTTTTGCACCCCAGGTTCAAAACTCTGCTCTCTGTGACATTTCTTCTGAAACCCAGTCTCCAGCCTCTGCTCTTTGTAACAGTACTTCTGTACCACAGTCTCCAATCTCTGCTCACTGCAACATTTCCTCTGCACACCACTCTCCAAACTGTGCTCTTTTGAACTGTCTTTCTGACCCCAGTCTCCAACCAGTCTCTACTCTCTGTAATGATCCTTCTGCACCTCAGTCTTCAACCTCTGCTCTCTGCAACGATCCATCTGAACCTCAGTTTGCAACCTCTGCTCTCTGCAACGATCCTTCTGCAACCCAGTTTCCAACCTCTGCTCTCAGTAACAGTCCTTCTACACCTCTGTCTCAAACCTCTCCTCTCTATACCAATCCTTCTGCACCTCAGTCTCCAACGTCTGCTCTCTTTAACAGTCCTTCTACACCTCAGTCTCCAACTGATGCTCTCTGTAACAGTCCTTCTGCACCACAGTCTCCGAAGTCTACTCTCTGTAACAGTCCTTCTTCACCCCAGTCTCCAACCTCTGCTCTCTGCAACAATCCTTCTGCAACCCATTCTCAAACTTCTGCTCTCTGTAACAATCCTACTTCACCTCAGTCTCAAAACTCTGTACTCTGCAACGTTCCTTTTGCACCTTAGTCTCAAACCTCTACTCTCTTTAACAGTTTTTCTGCACCTCATTCTCCAACCTCTTCTCTCTGTAGAAACCTTCTCCAACCTAGTCTCCAAACTCTGCTCTCTGTAACAGTCCTTTTGCACACCAGTCTCCTAACTCTGCTCTCTGCACTGATCCTTCTTCACACCAGTCTCCAACCTCTGCTCTCTGAAACAGTACTTCTGAACCACAGCCTCCAATATTTGCTCTCTGCAACAGTCCTTCTGCAACTCAGTCTGAAAACTCTGCTCTCTGCAACGATCATTCTGCACCTCAGTCTCCTACCTCTGCTCTCTGTAACACCCTTCTGCATCCCAGTCTCCAAACTCTGCTCTCTGTAACAGTCCTTCTGAACAACAGTTTCCAACTGCGGCTCTCTGTAAGAGGAATTCTGCAACCCAGTCTCAAACCTCTGCTCTCTGTAACAGGACTTTTGAAACCCAGTCTCAAACCTCTTCTCTCTGCAATGATTCTTCTCCACAACAGTCTCAAACCTCTGCTCTCGGCAAAAGTCCTTCTGTATCCTTGTCTCCAACCTCTGCTCTCTGTAAGATCCTTATGCACTCCAGTCTCCAACCTCTCCTCTCTGTAACAATCCTTCTGCACCCCAGTCTCCAACATCTGCTCTCTGCAACAGTTCTTCTGCACCGCAGTCTGAAAACTATTCTCTCTGCAACGAAATTTCTGCACCCCAGTCTCCTAACTCTGCTCTATTTAACAGTCCTTCTGTACCTCTGTCTCCCAACTCTGCTTATTTCAGATCCTTCTACAAGCCAGTCTTTAAACTCTGCACTCTGTAACAGTCCTTCTGCACCAAAGTCTCCAACATCAGGTCTCTGTAACAGTCCTTCTGCACCTCTGTCTCCAAACTCTGCTCTCTGTAACAGTCCTTCTTCACCTCAGTCTCAAACGTCTACTCTTGATAACAGTCTTTCTGTACCTCAGTCTGAAACCTCTGCTCTCTGCATGATCTTTCTACACCCAGTCTCCAACCACTACTCTCTGTAAGAGTCCACCTACACCTCAGTAACAAAACTCTGCTCTTTGTAAGATCCATCAGCAACCCAGTCTCCTAACACTACTCTCTATAACAGTCCTTCTGCACCCCACTCTCCAACCTCTCCTCTCTGTAACAGGCCTTCTGCACGGCAGTCTCCAAACTCTGCTCTCTGCACTGATATTTCTGCACCCCAGTCTCCAACCACTGCTCTTTGCCATGATCCTACTGCACCCCAGTCTCCAACCTCTGATCACTGCAACAGTACTTCTGCACCTCAGTCTCCAACTTCTGCTCTCTGTAAGATCTTTCTGTACCCATGTCTCCAAGTTCTGCTCCTTGCAACGATCCTTCTGCAACCTAGTCTCCAACCGCTTCTCTATGTAAAAGAAATTCTGCACCTCAGTCTCCAATCTCTGCTCTCTGCAACAATCCTTCTGCACTGAAGACTTCAATCTCTGATTTCTGTATCAGTCCTTCTGCACTCCAGTCTCCAACTTCTGCTCTCTCTAAGAGTCCTTCTACACCTCAGTCTCCAACCTCTTCTCTCTGCAACAGTCCTTCTGCAACCCAGTCTCAAACCTCTGCTCTCTGCAACAGTTCTTCTGCTCCCCAGTCTCCAACCTCTGCTCTCTGCAACAGTCTTTCTGCACCTCAGTCTCCAACTTCTGGTCTATGTAACAGGACTACTTCACCTGAGTCTCAAACCGTTGATCTCTGCAACAGTCCTTCTGCACTCCAGTCTCCAACCTCTTTTCTCTGCAACAGTCCTTGTGCACCCCAGTCTCCAACCTCTGCTGTCTGCAACAGTCCTTCTGCACCCCAGTCTCCAACCTCTGCTCTCTGCAACAGTCCTTCTGCAACACAGTCTCCAATCTCTACTCTCTGTAATATTCTTCATCACTACAGTTTCCAAACTCTGCTCTCTGTAACATTCCTTCTCCAACCCAGTCTTTAACCTCTGCTTTCTGCAAGTGTCCTGCGGCACTCCAATCTCCAACCTCTGTCCTCTGCAACAGTCCTTCTGCACCCTAGACTCCAAACTCTGATTTCTGTATCAGTCCTTCTGAAGCCAGTCTCAAACCTCTGTTCTCTGTATCTATCCTTCTGCACCTGAGTCTCCAACCTGTTCTCTCTGTAACATTCCTTCTGCACCTCAGTCTCCAACCTCTGCTCTCTGTAACAGTTTTTCTATACTGCAGTCTCCCAATTCTGGTCTCTGTAACGGTCCCTCTGCACGCCAATTTCCAACCTCTACTTAGTGTAACAGTCCTTCTGAACCTCAGTCTCCAACCTCTGCTTTCTGTAACAGTCCTTCTGCAACTCAGTCTGACACTTCTGCTCTCTGCACGATCCTTCTGCACCCAAGTCTTCAACCAATACTCTCTGCAACAGTTTTTCTGCACCCCAGTCTCCAACCTCTGCTCTCTGCACTCTTTAATATTCCTTCTTTATCCCAGTCTCCAAACTCTGCAGAAGTCCTTCTGCTCCCTAGTCTCCGACATCTTGTCCTTCTGTACCGCAGTCTCCAACCTCTGCTTTTTGTAACAATCATTCCAGACCCCAGTCTCCAACCTCAGCTTTCTGTATCAGTCTGTCTGAACCGCAGTCTCCAACCTTTGTTCTCTGTATCTATCCTTCTGCACCTCAGTCTCCAAACTCTGTTCTCTGCAACGGTCCTTCTGCACCTCAGTCTCCAACCTTTACTCTCTGTAACATTCCTTCTGCACTTCAGTCTCAGACCTCTACTCTCTGTAGCATCTTTCTAGAACCCAGTCTCCAAACTCTACTCTCTGTAACAATCCTTCTGCATACCAGTCTCCAACCTCTGCTCTCTTAAACGATCCTTCTTAACCACAGTCTCCAATGTCTGCTTTCTTCAACAGTCCTTCTGCACCCTATTCTTCAATATCGGCTCTCTGCAACAGTCATTCTGCACTTCCGTGGGAAAACTCTGCTGTATGCAACGAACCTTCTGCACCTCAGTCTCCCAACTCTGCTCTCTGTAAGATCCTTCTGCAACCCAGTCTTTAAACTCTGCACTCAG